>NC_081762.1:17570920-17870920 GCF_963082965.1 Carassius carassius | reverse complement strand
TCTATAATATTACGATTGAACCACTGAACTCACATGAACTGTTTTAAATATGTTTTTAATAGGGGTGCTCCGATCACGATCGGCCGATCGTTAATGCGCATCAAGTCAGTAAAGCCGGTTCTCTAATCAGCGGTTAATTCCATCAGGTGCGTGATTTCACATAGAGCAGCTGTTACTACACAGAGCCGTTGATAACTGAGAAGATGCGCCAATAAACGCTGAAAATTAACGTGGATTTGCGCATCTTCTCAGTTAACAATGGCTCTGTGTAGTAACAGCTGCTCTATGTGAAACCACGCACCTGATGGAATTAACCGCTGGTTAGAGAACCGGCTTTACTGACGAGATGCGCATAACAATCGGCCGATCGTGATCGGAGCACCCCTAGTTTTTAATACCTTTATGGATCTTGAGAAGTTCAATGACGTTGCTGTCTATAGAGCCCTCACTGAGCCATTGGATTTAATCAAAAATAACTTAATATGTGTTCCAAAGATGATGATGATATAGAACGAGGTGGCGAGCAGAGTTCAGATCCAATCCTAAATAAAACTCGCCTGTCTGTAGCTTAGTAACCCTTCAGACCTTAATTATCTTGTTCAGGTGTGTTTGATTAGGGCTGAAGAAAAACTGCAGGGTTGCGGCTCTCAGGACCGATGTTCACTAACGTTACCCCTGTTAACATCAACGCCGCGGGCACTTCTTCTAAACTAACATTAACGCTATTACTAACATTTTGGTTTGCATAAAAAAATTAAGATTTTTCACTTACAAGATATTAACGGCGAACTTTACAGACAGCGTCGCGAGGGGAAGGCGCCCTCAAAGTTGCTCAGAGAACTGAAAGAGTTCTTCACAAAATGGCAGTTTGTGGTTGTTTTCGCGGTCGTTTCGTATTACTGTATTTAAATTTACAGTAACATGTCGCAGACTACATTGAAAGAGTACTGTACACATACACTACTAAAATGTTGAGTATAAACCTTGAATATCGAAATAAAGGTCAGCTATTCTAAACTAACATTAAATCTATTAGCTAGAAATAGCTAGAATGTCTGTATGTATGAAAATAGTAATATGTATTACTCACCAGATGAAGCACGTTTCCAGGTCGCAGAGAAGACACGATGTTTCCGACATTACAGGAAAAACTCTTTCAAATGCATTCTCTTGCAACCCCCACTGACAGAAATTAAGAGTGTTAATGCATATCACCCAGTCCTGAATGTTTTTTTATGTAGGAATAGCAGTTTTACCTGCAAAATTTGGTGTGGTGTTTTTCGCAGTCAGTTTGCACTGCTGTATTTTGATTTACAGTAATTGATAATTTCCCAGAATGCATTGCAATTCTACAGTAACATACTGTCAACCGTGTACACAGTACTCAACTGTTGAGAATACAATATAATACTGTGAAAACAACCAAATCTACAGTAACAAACTGTACACAGCTTATACAGCAAGAAACTGTTGAGATCAACAGTATAATACTGTGTAAACAACAGAAATCATTTAAAGTGTATATAAATAATTTTAAATATTGATAAACAAACAAATAAATAAATACAATCTGCTAATAAATGATATATTATCAAATATTAGCCCATACCTATAAATGTAAATAAATAAGGATTTCAAAAATTGCAGGAATTTTCTGAAACTTCGCAAAATTCTAACCCCTTTCCAAGCCACAAAGAAAGAAAGAAAGTGCTGGAACAAAGATATATTATTTATATATATAGATATTTATCGTTCATGTCTACCATTAAACCATTCAGATTCTGTTGATTCTGTTGCTACTTCTGTTAATCACGACTTTAAAATGCTGTCTAGGTAGGCAGCTCTTTATAGGTTTTAAACCCACAGCTAAAATGTCATGCGCTTAAAGATATTTAAAGTGCATTTGAAGAATAAACAAACACCCACACTGGTCTTTAACCAAACTGTTAAATAAACTCAAGGTTCCCACACTTTGTTTAACTTCAAATTCAAGGACTTAATGTGGAGACACATTTCAAGTGTGAGCAAGGTTTCATTGTCTTACCCTGTAGGATACATTTTTACTAGGGGTGTAATGAGACACTTATCCCACGAGACGAGACGAGACATGAGACTGGGTTCACGAGAACGAAATGAGATTTTTAGACCTTTTTTTTTTTTAATATATAGGAAGAATTAGTCTTTTATTCAACTGAAAAACACAAAATTCATTTTGAAATCAACTTGTACTTTATGCAATTAAACATCTATTTTAAAAAATATTATGCAGTAATAAACAACATGTAAACACTGCAGAAGGTTTTGCCACAAACTCAACTGACAGGCAACTAATTACACAAAAATTATAAATAGTATAAATAAAAATAATAAGCAAAACAAATATCCTTTTAAAGTGGAAGTGAAGGAGTCAGTTAAGTTTATTATTTAGTAAAAAAAAACAAAAAAAAACCTTAATAAACAAGATTAATGTATCAATTTAAAAGTATAAAGCAGTTGTTCCCAAACTGGGGGGCGCAGCAAGGCTGAGGGATATAGGGCCCTATGAAATCTATTTTTCCTCAATTTTATTTTTTCAGAATTATTTTTTTTCCATTTTAATTGTTTTATATTGCTTTTTTCCGTTTAAATTAAAACTCCTTTTTAATAGATAAATTAAATTGTATCAATTAAAAAGCATGTCTAATTCATTGTAATCATGAAACGTATACATTTTCACATCAATTTAATTAAAAAATGTAATAAAATGTATGCATTTAGCAGACGCTTTTATCCAAAGCGACTTACAGTGCATTCAGGCTATCAATGTTTACCTATCACGTGTATGTATTTCATTTATTAAATGTTTAACAAAAATTACAATTTTAGGGCCCTATGAATTTTTACATTTTCTCTCACTATATTATTTATATATTTTTTATTGTTACCAAATGCTCTGTTTTAGCATGTCTAATTATTTGAATGTATAAACAACTTAATTAATTTATTTTTAATTTTTTTTTTATTAATTGCACAGCCCTACTTGTGTCATCTTCACTTGTTTCTGTGATTGTCGTTGCCATGGTTCTATGTACATGTGGGGCAGAGATTTTTAAATACAGTTGAGGTCCTGTTGGGGTATGGGTGTGTTTGTTTTGGTGCATGCAAATATCAACATCATTTGGCAAAATCGCTTAGTGCACCTTTAACTTTTTAAAAGGCCATTCATTTCTGATTAATGGGCTTTGGCATTCTTTCCAACAATTACACCACAAACAACTCAGAAGTAAACCTGACTCAGTTAACCTTGGTTTAAAAGTCTTTTTTTTTCAGATTAATGGAAGCCAGCCATTACGTTCAGCATTATCCTCTTATCACCCCTGCACAACTCATCTTCCCGTTTTCCTGTACCGGTGTTCTGGAAAGAATACAGACCAACCAACCATGTTTTAAGGACAAAAACTGTCAGAAAGTAACATTTGACAAAAGGCCACTGTAGAAAACGTTCACTCTCAGTTAGACATAAAATCTCACAATCTCATTCAAACCTCATTCACCTACAGACATCTTCTACATAATGAAACCAGATCAATTAGGCTCATTATCACTTTTTCTCTTGAGAACTGCTTCCGTCACTTTTCAGGAGGTGTGAGCTTAATTTGTTAACACATTTCACACTTGTGGGGTATACTGATGAGAGCTCGGATTGAGGGGTGTATTAGAAGAATGAATAAAGAGAGAAAATAACAAATCAGCTGTAGACTGAGGAGAACTGACAATATGTCTTGGATCATCATAAGCTGCAGGTAAATGTCATTCAGACTTGTGGCATATGTCCATACGTGACTCCTACATTATCTATGAACACTGAAATGAACTTGAACCCATGTGATATTCTTCATGCTTGATGAGAAGAGACAGCTGTGTTTATGTCAGGTTTCTGATTGACAGGGCATTTGCCTTGAATTGTTTTAGGTTAATAGATGTCGACTCTCATCCCCAACGAGGAGCTAATTCAAATGAAGTACTTTTAAGTTTTTAAAACCATAAGAAACATATTTACTCAAGTGTGTTAATGCGAAATTTTCATAATCTGTTGCTCATGATAGTCACAAACATGACCTTTTCACCTCTCATCAGACTAGAGATATATGATAACTCCGCTCCAGGCTGGAACTATACTGAACATTATAACTGAGGGGGAAAAAAAGACAGATAAAGTAATGTTTCTTCCATTTATGGTTCTGCCAATATTATAGCCAACAATAAGCGGCGACATTTCCATTGAGTACCTGAGGCTGGTGAGGAATAAATCACTGGATAGGGGAAAATAGATTGGAATATGGAGGGAGAAAAGCCAGATACCCAACAGTTTCAGCTGAATGGCTATGGTGAACTTAACTTTTCTCCAGTGCTTTTCGTTATAATCTTTATATTCAAAAGATTATGAAAGATTATGAAACATTGAAAAACATGTTCTACATGTGGTCAATATTTCTCGATGTTACCCACAAAATTTTCAGATAAAAGTTTCTAAATGAAATTCACCACAGCTTTGTAACATTTTAAAGAGAGTCAGAGAATTGCGCTGAAATGACTAAAGTTTCAGCATTTTACAGCTCACTAGGAAGACTTTTATGAAATCCTACATACACAGCAGGCTCAAACAAGGCATGGGAATATCCTAAAATCATAAAACGTCTGAAAGTTCTAGAGGGCTTCTCTGAGATGAACATACTGCAGTTTCTGCTTTTTAGCTGGTGAAGCCTCCTAGTTATTGCAGTGTGATTTGGTACTTGTTTCTAAACCTGAAGTTTATGCTGACACACATAAATTTGAACTTTTAACTTCATTGCATTCTTTACATTCTGTGCCTTCCCATGATGAACTGCGGAGACTATGCATTCACTTCTTAGACTGCACTGAAAGCAAATAATGCAGCTGAACTTCAAACTTAACCAAACAGAGCACACAATGTTCTACCGCACTATGAATAAATAATTATAGCATGACTCCCCTGAAAACATCTTGTTAAATCAGGGAACAAACGTATCATAATTTAACCTCCATACTGGAGCATAGCAGAGCATCTGTTCTTTCAAATAAGTAAATTATTTATGTAGAACAATTTTTCTGTCTCACTTCACATTTAAATAATACTGAATAATAGCACAAACATTACACTTCAAAAGAACACCGCTTCCCTGCATTATTTTACTGACATATACGTTTTTTATACATTATATATATATATATATATATATATATATATATATATATATATATATATATATATATATATATATATATATATATATATATAGGCCTATAATTGTAGAATTATATAATCAAAACACGCTTGAACACAGAAAATCCAATTACCAAATACTGACGCCAAATCGAATGATTGAAATGTCACCCCATGACAAGACAAAATAAGAGTCTTATTAATCTAATAAGACATTAATCAGTCTTTTCATAAAGCTGTTGAAATTGTGACCACACAATAGCAGATTTTGGAGACATCTGGTTCCTAAAAACATCTCAAATCCACACAGGTGAGCACCAAAAGCACATCTCAGGTCATCATAATCATCTCATTCTTTTTCTCGAGTGCACTAATAGAGGTCTGGGTGTTTCTCTGGTGTTCATTTCAAAAGAAGAGTATTAGTCCACAAGCTCAAGCTTCCAACAGCAGCTTGTATTCATATACTACTCTAATCAGCTCCTTCAAATGCCATTAAGGACACAATAACTTACAATGTTATATAATCGAAAGCTTTTAATGGAATATTTTAATGAAATGTGTTTGAATTTTCAGGATTTAAGTGGCAGGTACTGCACTGAAAGCTAAGTTATTACTGAAAAACACTGTTTTCTTGGACACACTGCAGGTGAGAATTTATATGGAATTGAATCTGGCAAGTAGCAATTATTGAACATCTCAGACAGAACATCAAATTAGTGCTTTCACAAATTCTGTGAACATGTGAAAGAATTCAGTAAGGTGCATCGTTTCTTTTATATTGAATAGATACAAAAATGATATCAAAGCAGAGTTCATTGCTTGCATGCTCTGCACCAAATTTTGCTGGTTTTGGATCGGACTCAGTACAGGAAGAGGAGAATGACAGAGTCTGATTTAATGGGATTGGTCAGAGGTCTGTTCTTTCATAAAAGCTGGCTGAGGAGCCATCCATATATCAAGAGGAAGCACAACCCTGGAGTTAAACAAATAAATAAGAGCAATTAAACAAAGTGGCCACCACTCCTCACCTGGCACTATCCAAGTCCCATACACCCCCACTGCACAAACAGGGAATAAAGAGGTTTTTTTTTCACTTGTCACTTGTTCAAGCACTTAGCAAATAGCTTGAGCATAGAGCACCATCACAGTCCAAAGGCCTATATTGAGTTTTTCCCAGAAAATATGCCCTTACAAAACAGTTGAGCCACTTTTGAGTGCCTATTTTTCCATTTAAACTACCTTTGCTGCCATCTAAATTGCTGTTCACACGTAGGGCGATAGCTATAATTGGATAACTATAACTATAAAGTTTTAATAATCATTATAATTCTGTGAGAATAGGAAAGTCCACCCCACATCTACTTTATTACAATAATGATACAGAGGAATTTTTTTAGAATCTTTATTTTCTAGCTGATGGATTAAATACTGACAGAAATATTTTTATAAAGAGATAAACAGAATGTAATAACAAACAGAATGCTATCATCTGTTCCTGCAGACTAATATAATAGAAGTCTTGGCGTAATGGCCTATTATGTGAATCTCGTCTGTAAAGCCAGTTCTGTGATTAGTAGTTAATCTCCATCACGTGCTTTCAAATGAAGCAACATTTACTACACAGAGCCATAGTTCACTGACAACCTATACAATATGGCGTTTATTATCTAAGCCGATTATGAACGCAATATTTCGTAGCTTGTCACGTGATAAGAGATTTACTAAGAGAACTACTAATTACAAATCCATCTTTAAGAATGAGATTCGCATGATAACCGCATTCAATTATTTGCACAGCCCTAATAGAGGGCTTGATGGTCGTAGTTAGTTGATTATTTTGCTGTATTGTTATTGTTTGTTGATGTTCAAGTTGATCTACCTTAAAATTATGAATCTGTTAAATGGGTCACAATGAATGTGTTATGTCAGGGAATTTGGTCACAATAAGTTTTTGTTTCATTGTAAAGCAGACACAATTAAGTATTTCTGGTGGTTGCGGTTGCATCACTTGTCTGTATATGTGGTAAAACTGCTGCCTAAGACATATTATTTCCTAGATGTCAGATTTTCAAATTTGTTGGCTATGCCATTTTGTTTTATTCAATACTCTGCCATCTGTATTTGCTAAGTAGCCTTTTATTGGGGTCATTCACTCAGAAAGTATGTTTTATTCCACTGCTGTACTTTTCCATTGTATTTCAAAATAAATGGACTAAGGATGTCTTTGAATTTATAGGTCTTTATAGCAGCTTCTCACGTATAATAAATACATCAATCTAAAACACGGCGCTCATGTTCAAAGAAATTCAGGTTCTTACAACAAGTCTCTAGACCTTGCGCTTAAAAAACTTACACTGACCTGCCTTGTGACTGAAACTCTTTCTGTGTGAACCCTAGGGCTAGGCGATATATCTAACAATATGATCATGCGCATCTAATCAGTAAATCTGGTTCCATGATTACCGCTAAATCACCATCACCTGCTTTTAAATGGAGCGGCATTTAATAGACAGAGCCGTAGATCACTGGCAAGCTACGCAATATCGCATTCACTATCCCAGATGAAACGCCTTCGATAATAAACGCGATATTGCGTAGCTTGCCAGTGATCAAAGGCTCTGTCTATTAAATGCTGCTCCATTTAAAAGCAGGTGATTGCGACTGAGCAGTAATCACAGAACCAGATTCACTGACTAGATGCGCATGATCATATCGTTAGATATATCGTCCAGCCCTAGTGAACCCAGTATTCTAATAGATGCAGTAGTAGTGGGCAGGTTTATTTTACGGTTCGAAAAATATGTGAATGTGCCACATATATATATATATATATATATATATATATATATATATATATATATTTTTTTTTTTAACTTTGTGCTATGCCATCGCCCCCTTTCGTAACCTCAGCTGCCCCCTCATCAGTGCTGCGCTGGCTCTGTACTAATCATTACAGTTATTCATAGTTATTGTTCTTCATGTGAATTAGCTTTAACAGTCACAAATTTACGTTAAAATAAAACTAATTTTAGTTAACTTTAAAAACACTACTAATTTCATTAAGTATTAGTAAATCTATTTAAATACATTTAACATCAAAAAGAATATACAGTTTTCAAAAGGTAATGTGATGCTTAAATTGACTGAATTTAGCTTTTAACATTTCATCTTAATTTCTTCTGATAAAACAATATAGAATTGTAATATCAATTAATTACATTTCATAATTACAGTTCATCAAATAGTAATTCATCAAATGATGATCAAATAACCATAAATCATCTGTTAGCAAGTAATAAGCAAGTCGATTTCCTTACATTTCAGGGTCAGGAATGTTTACGTATATTAAATGAATAATGATTATAAAAATAATCATGACATTTAAAACCTGAATGACTATTTCTTCAGTGCAACTAAAAATAAATTTTTGTAACCAAAAATAATTTACTTTGTCAAAAAACACTGAGACATTTCTTAACATATCTTCTTTTATATTCCACATAAGAAAGAAAGACGTTTGAAATGACATGAGGGGGAGTAAATAATGAGAATATTTTCATTTTGGGGTTAACTATCCCTTTAAAAGCAGCAGTCCTTGAGCTTCACATAGGAGATCGCTGTAGTTGGATTTGGAAAACCCGTGTAAGCCGATGGGACTAAGCCAAAGCTCAGTTTCAGTCTCATATGGAGTGTAAATGTTTTAGCTCAATACTGCTCCTGGAGATCCGGCTTCCTGTAGAGTTTAGTTTCACTTCTAACAAACACCTGAACCAGTTAATAATGGTCTTTCAGCTCATTTGAAAATTGCAAGCAGGTGTGTTGGAAATAATTCAGCAGGAAAGTAGATCACCGCTGTTGTAGGAGCTCCAATTATACGAAGGCCAAACACTTTGGAGGAAACACCAACATAGAAACTGGCATGTCCTCAATCCGATGTCTAAACAACATCTCCATACATTATATACCCATCCGCCCCATGACATTATATACATAAAAAAGCCCCCCAGATGCCTCCACAACAGCAGCAGCTGCACAGCACCAATTAGCGTGACAGTTACAGAAATCTTTACCTACATGTCAAGGATGTCAACTGACTGGTTAATGCATTTCCAGATATAATATATAATATCAGATATTGCATTACCCTTAAATGTTTATGTGTGTGTGCTAAAACATTATTCTGCCCATTTTGGGGTTAAAACGCAAGTACAATACAGTGTAATACTAAGATAAGTAGAACAATGGAAACACTACATGGCAAATATCACATGTTGACTCAGAGGCCTTTTGTACAGTCATATTCTTCACACAAATTCAAATCCACCCACAACAAGCAAACAGCTTCAAATCCAAATTAATAATTGGGTGGATAAAACAGCACTTATTTAAATCAACCCTCAAATCAAATATTCTCAAGAGTGATTACATTTTACCTGAGAACTGATTCAACAGAAATTAGGAAGGATAATAATTCTGAGTGATAAGAGTGAAGACTTCTGGATAAGTTAAATCATAAATGTATGTGGGTAAACCCTATCAAACCAGAGATCGAAGATATTAGAGTGATGGTAATATGTGGCAATGACTCACAGGACCTATTTAACAGCGAACAAAGAAAAAGCTAATGGGATGGGAGGGTCAGCCGATGGTATCTCGTCTAAGACAGAGGGAATAAAAATGTGTCATTAACTCAGTTAGCACATGGGAGGAATTGTATGTTTCATTTGCAGCATACTATAACATTTGACATGTTATAGTACATAGATAGATTAATGGCACATGTCATTACATCACCACGCAACACCAACCGACGTCCCCTCCAGGATTTCACGTATAAACATATCATTCAGCTTGTATATGATGCCATATACAGTTTTGGGTGTTTCATTTTTAATTCACTGAAAGCTTCAAGTGCAGTTCATATTTTTGTCTGGGGGAAATATTTAAACTGGGATAAGTATTTTTTAGATTATGTATTTTTTAGATGAACATTATTATATTTTTTATTTTATTTTTTTTTAGCTCAGAACATAAGTCTGTCTACTGTCTCTGGTCTAAAAGAAGCTCTGAAGCATGAAACTATGTTCCCACTGCCACTAAAAACCTGTCAGATGGGGAGCTATTTGCTGAAGCACATAGGTATTTATATATATATATATATAGCTGTGTCACAACACATATCAAGAGCTCCCTTATCGGTTCTTCTTTCAGTACTGGAGAACAAAAGACACATTCTTTAGATCATGGCTATTCAATTGGCAGCCTAATCCGGCCCCCCAATCATCTTCATCCAGCCCAGGGGGAAGAGTCACACACACGCCTCAAATTGTTTTTGCTCTAATTAGTTTGTCCACAAGGTGGCAACACTGGCCGGGGCCATTGTTTCACAGCCGAAAAAGAAAAGGGAGACACTTACCTTCAAGCGCTCATGTTGAGGGGATTATGAGATATCCGCAACTCTAGTTTAAACGAGTATAATGACCATGCTATTGGTCATATTCTACTGAGAAATAGCAAAGAGACTGGAAAAAGTTGATTGTCAAATGGAGCTGTGCGATTGACTTTCCACATACGGTGCTGAGCTGCTTCAGCAGACAAAAATGCACACAATTATGTTCAAAATGTGCAGTTATGGTGAGTTACATCGTAAACATGGTCTTAAATGAGTCCTCAATGACTGTAAAATTTTGGGAGAAAAGCAAATATGTGTCTGATCTGTGTCATGTGCATAAGGTTTTAAAGTGATAGTGCTGCTTTTAAAATGAAACCTGATGAAGTCTGTCATTGATGTAAATCAAAGAACAAAAGAAAAAGGAGAATTCCCTCCACAGCTGTAGTTGCTGATTAACTTTTGTAGTTTGAATAAAGTTGAATTTATATTCATTTTATAGTTTATACATATACAATTCGTGAATACTTTTAAGTACACTTAAATTGTATTATACTGCAATGTTGAAAGGCTTTAATTATTGGCTAAAATTGAGGGGAAATAATAGAGGTACCAGTAACATTATTGGTATCAATGATACTGACCTTCATTAACAGTAGACTACTTAGTAAAAAGATGCCATTAACCGTATTTAAAATATACCATCTTTATGTTGTTTCTTCATTAATTTGGAGATTCAATGTGAAATTATCATAACATAAATATATTAATATCCAATTAATCCAAGGTAGCACTAATTTTAACCTTTCAAAGATTTTATTGTTGGTATAATATATTTATTTTACAGCTGAATATGCTTTTCAATTTCATTTCTTATTTTAAATGACCCCCTCCCTCCAATTTTTCTGTTCGATAATCTGGCCCTCAAATGAAACTAATTGAATAGCCCTGCTTTAGATGTTCATAAATGTTACCTTGCACATTTTATCTCCCCAACAGATTCTAATTTGAAAGAATGAAAGAAACTTTATAATGCATGTTCCCAATTCAGAAGACCGCACAAACAGACTGTGTCTCTAAATGCTTCTCATACTCGCTCCTCTCTGCCGTGTCTCATGGAGAAGCCGTTCACACTTGCCGCACACACGCAGCCTGTCTTGTAATGCTCAGTTATACTCATGGCCCTAACCGGCTCTGCACTGATCTCTACAAACAAATCTGGTAATACTGACAGGGCTTGACACACCTGTGTCAACTGGCACCTGGCTCCGTGTTTAAAACAAGTGTAAATTCATACTTTTTCATTCGTCTTACTTTTTTGTTATTTTCACTTGGATGAAATTAAACATTCAGCACATTTTCCACTTGTTCTTAAAATACCACATACTTAAAAATTAATCGATCAGTCTATGTAACCTATGTAATAATTTAAAAGTTGACTAAAGAAATACAGTTCTTTATTTACACAAAATAAAATAATCTTTCCGTGAAATTCACTTACAGTGAAATTCAGTAATTAAAGGGATAGTTCACCCAAAAATGAAAATTTGATGTTTATCTGTTTACCCCCAGGGCATCCAAGTGGATGGGAATCATGGCTTTGAGAGTCAAAAAAAAAAAAAACTAAACCAAATTAAACCCTGTGGCTCGTGACAATACAGTGAGTAAAGATACAGAACGATTGGTCTTTACAATTAACGGAACATTATTTATAGTTTTTTTTTTTACCTCTGATTTTCACCGCAATGTCCGAACTGTCCTCAGCACATTCTCCTTATTGCTTTACAGTGGATCACAGACTTATAAGTGCATTATCGCAAACTATCTCTCAAAGGGACCATTGACACTCCTAATTGAGATTGTAGATAGTGTCAGTGGTCCACTTGAGAGATAGTGTACTAATAAGTCTGTGATTCGGTGAAAATCAGAGGTAAAAAACTATATGAATACTGTTCAGCTTCTTGCACAGATGATCATTTTGTGTCTTTACGCATCAATGTATCATCATAAGCTGCAGGGTTTCATTTGGTTTTGTTTGTGTATGTTTTTTTTGACTCTCAAAGCCGTGATTCCCATCCACCTCCGTTATACGACTGACAGACTGCAACGGTTTAAGTTAAAAATCTTTGTTTGTGTTCTACTTAAGAAACAAAGTAACTTCCAACATCTTGGATGCCTTGGGGGTAAGCAGATAAACATCTAATTAAATTTTTTTGCTCGCGTGCACAGACTACATTGTAATGGTTCGCTATGTCATTTGTGTGGAAGTATTTTGAAATCTGTGCGCAGGACACAGGCAGCCGTTCAGCACTGGAAATGCAGAGCTTCACGTCTGAGGCACAGATAGCAGGAAACGATCAGCCGTTGGTGTACTGGTGCACATATAAGAGTCACTTTCCTGCGCGCACTAAAGCTGTACCGGTCCGCGCCCTGAACACGAGTAGACCGTGAAGAGATATTCAGATCAACTTCTCACGTGTTGGATGAGAAATGAAACGAACTAAACTGTGACAAAACTGAAATGTTTTTTTTTTTTTTGTAAATTAGAACTTGCATACACATTTAAAAAAGCAAGAAGTAAACGTCAGTTCTGCATTAGGATGATTATTTTTAATTTACCTTGAAATTATATAGACTTAATTTGATTTAAAAATCACCTGCTGTAGCACGCTCAAAAAAAGTGTTTCATTTATCCAATTAAAATGTTTTAGGGCAATGATTCACATCTATATTATTTTACTTGAGACAATAAATCATTTACTTTTCATTGGCTTAAGTAAAAAAAATATAGATGTGAATCATTACCCTAATTTTTTTTAATATTTTTTTTATTGGATGAATGAAATACTTTTTGTTTTATTCGCACCAACATTATTTGATTTTAACATTTTGGAATAATGTATTTATATAGCATACTTTTATTTAGTCTCACTGGAAAAAACCTTTTTTTTTTTTTTTTAAAGCAAATTTAAAAACTAAAACAAAATAACAAATACTGAACGCTGATTAAGAAACATCTTATTGAATGTGTGTTGATTGTGTTGTTTGGATTGTAGAACTATGCAGTTGTTGCCTTTAATTTCACATGGTTACAGTTAATCTTTTAATTTAAGGCCAGTTCTCTGTAGTTTCAACACAATTCAAAAACAAAAGCTAAATGCTGATGTCTGTACCATCTATGTTTGTATTAAATGTAGGCTACTTACTGTGCAGTTACTGCTGTTAATTTCAGATGGTTACGGTTATTGTTTTCAATAGCCAAAAGCCAGTTTGGCCTATTAAATACCAAATAAACATCTTCTTTATGCACACTTTCCTTCTTTCTTGTCTGTTGCTTAAAGATCATTTTAAAAAAAATCGGAAATCGGCCAGCTTGCTTGTAAAAAAATCGGTTTCGGAATCGGCCATGAAAAATCATGATCGTCCATCACTACAAGACAGTTTTTGACAGTGCACCAGACTTTTATTTTGACAGGATAGACAAAAGAATGGTCAACTGTTTGACGCCAAACAAAAGAGCATGGCTTCAACAACGCAGTTGTCTGTTTGTATGTATAGCATGTCAAATTAACTGCACTTGAAGTTTTCAGTGAATTAAAAATGAAATAACCAAAACTGAATATGACATCGTAATGAAGATGAATTATTAGTTTATTACGTGAAATTCTTGAACGGACTTCGGATGGCGTCGCGTGGGTATGTAATGACATGTGCCTATCTATATTAACCTATATATGTACTATATCATGTAAATCTGGAACATAATATTGTCTTATTCATAAGATACAGAATATTAGATACTGATGTCCATGAAAATGTAGTCATTGATCTGTTACACTACCATTCAAATATGCTGATGATTTGGTGTGCAAGAACCATATATATATATATATATATATATATATATATATATAATGTTTGTTTTTTTTTGACGAATATATAGTTTACAACCTCAATTATTTGTAATAGAAACCTCATTTAACTTGTTTAATGTCTTTATTGTGACTTTTGATCAACTAAATGCTGAATAAAATCTTTCTTTTGAATGGAAGTCTATCACTTTATAAAAATTGTCACTAACACTAAAACATTCCAATGCAAAGCAGATTTTTTGAAGCACTTCACTGACTTTTTGTGTGATGTTATGACCAGCACAGCAACACTGACTTTCTTGTATATAATCAGTAAAACAAAATCCTATTGGAGTAGTCTCAATATACTTTTGATTTCTTCAAGATGTTGAGTTCAGCTGACACTAATAATACACTGCCAGGGTAAACTGCCCATGCCGAACAAGGTTAACATTCATAGAACACCATGGAAACCTATGGTTATGCATGAAGCGGTCCTTGAATCTTTAAACATAAAGCAAAAAAAAGTGTCCTTGTGCACATCGTTTCCCACACAGATATGAATAAATAAATAAAGGTGACATGAAAAGGGCGGGAAAAATAACAAATTTACAGAGTTCCGTAATGTTTTCTATATAACTCATTTCATTGGGTAAAATGCTATCTGAGAAGTGATCTGTGAATGTAGGCAAGCTTTTCAAAATGCTAGCTTTCGAATGGAAAACAGGCCAAGGCCCCAAAGACACTCCCCCTGAGGATATCTGCTCCACTCAATCCCTTGAGCCTCAATCCTTTTATTTTCAGAGTATACAAGGGAGAATTTCAGACTCAAGACAGTGATAAAGTCAAAAGCGCTAAATCAATTTGTGGACTTCAATGTTCAAAACATTAGATACAGACCTAAAATTAAATTTTCATTCCTCTCAGTGCGCTTTAAACAAGTTTTGGGACACTTAAGTAAATCCAAAGTTCATGCACAGAGTTCACCAAGTTCAAACTGTTAGCAAAGTAATGTCAGCTAGCAATTCCAAGAGATTGGATCTGGCATTTACACACACAATATGATAAAAACGTTCTGTATTTACCGTGTCCGTAAGTTTGTTGGACTGGGTTGCCCATCGTAGACTGAAAGGATGTCAAAGTCCTCCTCTAAGGCAAAGCCTTGAAATACCAACTGTATCCGGTTGTGTTCCTGTGCCACAATCACCCATGTGCAGTTGGCGTAGTTGGGATATCCATACGGGTATCCGGGGCTCTCTATTGTCCCATTTGGACTGTGTAGTGTGTGACTGCAGTTTTGAGCTGTAAAAGGAGAAAAAGAGAAGAAAGTATTATACAAAGTGGATGGAAAAACAATGAAATGCATTCAAATGAGAAACCCAGGCAAAACATAAACGCTATTATCAATCTAAAAGATCTTGGAACCAAAATGTGAATTTAATTTATTTATTCCATATCAATAAGTAGGTGCAGAACATTTGCAAACAATGCTTTATGATTTACAACCTTCTGACGTGATGTATATGTTAATTTGCCAGTTCAGTCCGTGCCTTTAAAAGATTAATTTACATTCATTAATGTGTTGTTTGATCTGACAGGGCATTAAATCATTTGTTAGTACAATAAAATGCATCCACATTGAGATACTTATAATGTCCATTTAATTATGTAAGTGTGTACTCAAGTTGCATATAAATAAGACAAGCTAAAACGACTAATATTTATCTATTTTTAGTTATAGAGCAGGAATATTCAATTTCAAGAAGCAATTAAATTAACATATGGTTCAAGCACATGGATACTGTCAGCTGCCCTCGCTATTGCCACAGCTTTAGCAGTGGTCAAAAAGACGTTTCCACAGGAACTCCGCAACGACAAACAGGAAAAAGAAGGAATGATACCACCCTTGGTTATTAATTTGACTAATTTTAATCACTCCATATCGCCCGCAGCTCAGACTGCACTCCTCAGCATTGATTGCATTTCTCTTTTGCATACTTGTCAACGACCTCTTATAAAATATTGCACTCGATCTGAAATTTTAATAACTGTGTGTGGCTCCATCCATCAGTGAAAAGCCTAGCTTAAATTACTAGTTCTGGACAGGTCCATAGCCCCACTTTTAATTAATAGTCCCTTCTTGCTTTAATAATCGGTAATGTCCTCAGAATTATTTGTAATTTTTATTTTTTTTTAATTCATGGCCCAAATACTCCCTGCAGTTCATCGTGGGAGTCTTAAATCAATGTTCAAACAAAACATTGTGAGTACAATGAAAAATTTTCAACATTCAAATTTACGATTGTACAGTACGTTTGAAGCAACTGCATACAATTCAATTGAATGAATAGGAAAAAATAATTTTTAGGCAAGAATTAAACAAACTTAATTGAACTGACAAAAAGAAAGAAATAATTGCTGCCTGTGGCTAATTTCATTATCTGCTAAATGACTAGCGAGCCCTCACTCTGTGAAGTTAATCATAAATATATAATTTATGAATTTAAAAATAAAATTAAAACTAAATAAACATTAAAAATAGAACATGACTTATTAGATAAACTTACTTGCAACGGAAATAAACACATACATACAAAACCAGAAACCAAAACCATGCAAATTGATACATAATCCAACATTTTATCCATTTATTTGATTCTTAAATGCATTGGAATTTATGTGGGGTTAGGTGATTAAAACAGCATTAGAAATGCTTAATTAAGAGGACATCTGTTATCACTAAAGCCCACATTCCATAAAACAATCCCAACACACCAGCAAACAAATGAGAACCCAGCATGTCTGCATACAGCACATATTTGTCTGACACATTTGAGTGGAGATTACACCGAGATTACACTTAATGAAAAACCAAGCTCAAACAGCATGTCCCATATGCACAAATATTCAAAGCATTTACCAAATGCAAACTCAATGTGTCAAAGTCATATAAAGCATTTAATGCAAAGATTGACTATCACTGTGTAAGAAAAAAATATATATATATATATGCACAACATGAAGGTTTTTTTTTATGGTATTACTCTTAAGCACAACTCAGATTTGGATTTCTTAAGGCGAAAGTTTTGCCTGCTAGCATAGAATTTTAATAATTAAGTGAAAATGTATCTGAGAAAGGAAAAACCTGAGGTTCTTTTTTTTTTATATAAAAAAAAATTCTCAAACAGCTTGAAAACATTTTCTATTCCTATTCAGATTATCCGCCTTTGGCCAATGGCCATATTCAGTACAGTTTTACAAAAGATAATGGAACAGACTGTTTAGGATTTGGAGGACGTCTCTCTCTCTGTGTGTTTAAAAGGCATGGTGTCTGTGATAAATGCCTTCTTGACACAAATTATGTAGGCCAGAAAGTGTCACAAAATAAGATGCTTAGCACCGAGAGCTGGGATTCATTTGGGAGCTAAGATGTTTGTGGCTCTTTAAGATTCATTTCAAGCCTGTTTGCCCGTCTCATATTCTAACCATACCAGATTAGCATAAAACTTAGAAATGTGAACTTATTTCTGAATGTTGGAATGTGTAATGGCAGGAAACGTTACATCATATTTGCACTCTTTCCCACGGGAATGTTCATGTGAGGTTGGCCCAGCATGAACCATTGTGAAAAACACTTGACCTCTGGATACAGACGCCTTTGTGGCTCTGTGGGGATTTACGGCCACAAGTCTTCTATATATATATATATATGAAGAGATTCATTCAGTATAAAATAAGACTCTCTGTCCAACAAGGCACAAGAACAAAATGTGCACATTCTACATTCAAGCTGTTCGTCTTAAATGAACCAAGTGACACATTCGGCCATTTCTGGCCTCCCAATTAAAGTTGTGAACATAAAACATTTTCTTCCTGCATCTGTTATAAAGACCGAGTAACTTTACTCTGATTAGCACAGAACATCCTGATCAATATAATCAGGTTCATGATTTCTTCATTACAAAAACACTTATCACAGAACAAAAGTCGATAGATTACTTAATGTTTTATGTACAATGTAGACTCACAACACGGAGTAACAGGCTAATGAGTGTCAACACAGAGACTGCAAACTCTCAACAGCACGATTGCTAACCAACAGTATAAACTGCAATTTGATATCAATAACGTACATCTCAGACACAGTATTAAAAGTTACATTGTTTCTATTCTGCTCCAAAATAGTTCGCTAACTCACCGTGGAGTCTCCAACAAACACATTTATTTCGTTAGTTAATGTCAAAACGTTTGAATGAATCACGAGTCAATGACTCACTTGATATGTGAATCAGCGTTTTTGAACGAATCGCTAGAATGAATGTTTCATAAAAGCATTCATTTGTTCCGGAGCTAAATGAATCATTTTTAGACGAATCGGTTGAGAGATTCACTTGCTCACTCAAAAAGACACAGGATTCATTCCAGAATGAATCAGTGGTTCAGAAAAAGCTTAATTCAGTGACTCCCTCATAAAGAAAATCTTTTATGTAGTAAATTTTTTTTGTCCGGTAGGCCATAAATCTTGAATGTAATAATCTAATGTAAACAGGCAGTTTCATAATTTTTAAGATACATAAACAACACATTAGGTGACTGTTCTGCTCACAAATGCAAAACTGGCCTGACTGGAAGTAAGAGAAGAGTGTTGGATGAAGAATGGGGTAGAATTGTGAGCAATCAGCAATGTGCTCTGCATTCATACCACACAGTGTCTCAAGTCAGAACAAAGGCAGGCTATCCTTGATCTAATGAAGGTGCAAGTATCATTGACCACATTATACATTTTTCCCCCCACACTTCCATATACATACGGACTAGTGCTGTGAAATGATTAATAACGATTAATCATATCCAAAATAAAAGTTCTTGTGTACACAATGTATGTGTTGGTACTGCGTATATTTATTATGTATATATAAATACATACTCATACAGTATATTTTACAAATATTTACATGTATTTACATTTATATAATGTATATATATTTATAATTTATATATATTTATATAATTTACACACACACACACATATATATATATATATATATATATATATATATGTGTGTGTGTGAATGTGTGTGTGTGTGTGTGTGTGTGAGTGTGTGTGTGCGTGTGTGTGTATTTATATATACATATTAAGTATGAATAGTACAAACAAATATATTATGTAAGCAAAAACTTTTATTTTGGATGCAATTAATCATTATTAATTGTTTGACAGCGCTAATATAGAATATTTAATGATTTAATGTTTTCAATTCTAAACCATAAGTATGATTGAGAATTTAACACATTGAAGTTATAATTCTCAAACATATAGGCCTACACATATTTTCTTAACTTAACTATTTAAAGATCAAATTCTCATTAATTTAGGAGTCCCAAATAAGGAAATATTTGCTCATTAAAAAAAAAAAAAAACATTTGTTATGGACCATTCTTACAAACTTCATTAAATTGATCATAGGACTTTTTTTCTGTAAGAAGATTTTCATGAATCCATCTCCAGGTTTCTCATATTTTAAGTGATTTGAATAAAGTTCAAGTGTCCATTTGAATGTACCGAGCTGAAAGGAAGAAGGAAACTCCTTATATAATCTCTTAATGAAGGGTAACCCCACATTCCCAGCAGCAGGTATTTTCTTTTCTTTGAACATAGATTTACAAATGCATCATGAAAGTAACAAGTGCACGGGGGAAGTCGTGGCCTAATGGTTAGAGAGTTGGACTCCCAATCGAAGGGTTGTGAGTTCAAGTCTCGGGCCGGCAGGAATTGTGGGTGGGGGGAGTGCATGTACAGTTCTCTCTCCACCCTCAGTACCACGACTTAGGTCCCCTTGAGCAAGGCATCGAACCCCCAACTGCTCCCCGGGCACTGCAGCATAAATGGCTGCCCTCTGTGTGTGTGTGTGTGTGTGTGTGTGTGTGTGTGTGTGTGTGTGTGTGTGTGTGTGTGTGTGTGTGTGTGTGTGTGTGTGTGTGTGTGTGTGTGTGTGTGTGTGTGTGTGTGTGTGTGTGTGTGTGTGTGTGTGTGTGTGTGTGTGTGTGTGTGTGTGTGTGTGTGTGTGTGAGATTATGTGTCAGAGGCTTGCAGATTGCTGGACTGAGTAAAAAGACCTCTAAGCAAACAGCCAGATATTGTTCTGTGTCAGCAATCATAGGCAGTCTGCATGTTTGGAGAAGACGATGTCACCTTTATCCATAGCCTACTCTTTGAATGTGGTTGCAACTTGCATTGTCTTTATTGTCAGGTGAAACATAATAGGCTCTTTGTGAATATTTGGATGCTGTTGTTCTAATTAGTATTTGTCATTCCAAATAAAATAATCAAATGTGTGTGTGTGTTCACTGCTCTGTGTGTGTGCACTTTGGAAGGGTTAAATGCACTTTGGAAGGGTTAAATGCAGAGCACGAATTCTGAGTATGGGTCACCATACTTGGCTGAATGTCACGTCACTTTCGTCATGTCACTTTACAAAATTTATACAGTGCTGCATAAATCTCTAAGGCTCAAGAAAAGCTCCGTACAGTAGTATTTCATCCATAATGCTTTATTGATTTTTTTTTTTTTTTTTAACAAAAGAATCTAACACAGTCACAATGTCATGTGTGTTTGCAGTTATTTCTGGCAGAGGCATACATTTAAACTCTTTCGGAGATCCCTGAATCTTGGTCTTATACTAGGGCTCTTTGCATCTGTTTAGTGTTTTCCCAAAATATTGAAGTGAAGTAAAGAAGGAGAGAGAGCTTTGACTTTGTTTAGCACGACTGCAGAGACCACCTCCAGAGTCAACCAATGTTTGTTTTGCCTCCGCTGTTGTTTTGCTGCTACGGGGCTGCAGCGCCTCGGCATGACACTTTGATAAATCGATCGCTGCCATGCCTTACTACGGCAGGACAGCAATCCTTCAGAGTGCCTGCAATCAGAGATCTTAAGAGGGAAAGGGAGTGGGAAAGGGGCGGACAAAAGCAAGAGGAGGGGCAATTCTCTATGAGCAGCTGGACTGTACTTTGTCCACCTCTTCAACTAGTCAACACACCATCACTGTGTTTCAAAACCTAGTGAGTGGCCTCCAGAAAAGCATTTTATAGCAGAACGACTGTTCCAAAAACAAGCATCACATCTATCCATCAGAGAAGCCAATCACAGAATGCATGCATCTATCCAATCCTGTCCAATATAGTGGACAGAAACATACATAAATATTCATATATTTATAAATATTCATAATATTTTAAATGCTATTATATATTCTTAAATATAGGCTCAAATTAAATATAATACAATAAAACAAATTTTAAATAAATAAATAATGAAACAAGTGTCCTGTGTGTGATGAACGCAATTTATATCTACTATACTCTGTAAGACATCACTTGTGAGGTTTTGTTTGCAGTATGAAGGAGGCAGCAGGTTTTGGAACAGAGCTCATGACATTCATAATAAGATAACAACAGTCTGTGTCACTGGCAGACAAATTTGGTTTCGTTGACAGAGATTATTTCATAAAGCTTTGATATGTGTATGAAAACATGTGACATCAGAATCCATTGCCAAATCACAGCTTTAGAACATACCCTGGAATTATGTATGTCTTTGTTTGACATTGTTTGGCAATAACTTAAGATTCATAACAAGAAATTACATTTCTATGCCTGTCATCGGCACTAAAGCAGATAACATGTTCTCTGTTGGTTTTTGCTCTCTTTTGCTATTATCCCATTTCCAGTTTTTCCCTATGTTCCCATTCTCAGTGTATCTACTTTCTTATCTCCAGCTTCCAGCAGACCAGCCTGATGTGGACTGGATTGAAGAATTAGATCTTTACCAGTGACAGATGAATATATTATCTATGGATAGATTAGCTTTATTATTTTTAAAGGAATAGTTCTCTCAAAATGTCAAATTTTGTCATCATTTACTCACCCTCGTGTTGTTCCAAGCCTGTAAAAGTTTCATTCCTATGTTGAACACAAATTAAGATATTTTGAAGAATTTTGAAGAACCAAAGTTTTTGGTCCCCATTCACTTCCATATTAGGGAAAGAAACATTATGAAAATCATTGGGGAACAACAAATTTTTGATTACCAGCATTCTTTAAAATATCTTCTTTTATGTTAAAACATAAGAAAGAAATTCATACAGGTTTGTAACAACATGAGGGTGAGTAAATTATGACAACATTTTTATTTTTTGAGTGAACTATCCCTTTAACTATACTTTTTTTATATTATTAGATTTTTAACAAAAAGTGAATATTTTGTAAACATTTTAAACATACTTTTTTCATGTATAGTTAATATTTTAAAAAGTTCTTTAAAAAGGTTTTTGAGTTTAAATAGAAATTATATGCTACCTTAAAATAAGACATAAAAATAACAATACTACAAAATTTAAATTCAGTTTGCTGGTCTATGATTTAATTTGAACAGTTTTGAAGAAAAAAAAAAAACTTGACAAGAGTCAAGATATAACAACGTGTTGCAAATACAAATTCATGAAGTGGTAAAGTCTTGATTGATTGCATTTTCATTTTAGGAAGCAACTTTAGTGTGACTTAATTAACATTCATTTAAAGAAAAAGGTTTAAAGAAAAGCTTTAACCATAGTATTCATAAATCCTGGATTGATTTGTTTTTCTTTTTTATGGTTAACCGATTGAGTGTATAAATGACAAATCTGAATAAGAAAGCTTAACAAAACTTGTGAAGTTCATTTGGTTCCAGGAATTTGTTTTAAAACAAACAGTTTTGAATGAGAAATGGTTCTCGATTCCCAGCGCCATAAATAATTCACTTTTATAAAGAAAATTAAGTTATTTAGATTATGTGAAATAATATATAAAGGAAGCGCAAGATAAATAGCATATGTCTTGCTTGCGGCATGATTACTGCTTATTAGCGTGTGCTTTGAAATGTCCTGCGCATTGTGAATTGGGTTGGTCCTAATTCCATCAGTCCACCTGTCTTCCTGCACCCTTGTAATGTATATCCCTGAAAGTGAGACGAGACACGTAGCAAACACATACAGGTGAAACCTCCCACTTCTGACAGAGTTAAATCTGAGGTTAATGCTTTGCCAGCCATAGCAGATAATCTTTACAATCTCTGGAAATGCATTCCATTTAGCTTTGCTGCCATAGCTCTGCTGTAAATTGGGCACCTAAGAGACAAATGGGTCTGACTCACCAGTTTTCATAAGCACTTCAAATCGATCATATTTCCTTTTTTCAAGGACCAGTGGAAAATGCCATTATGGCCTGAGTTCAGTTACACCATACCAACAAGGCAGATGTGAATGGGGATTTCAAATATGCCAGCACAAGAGGAAAAAACAACCTTCTTAGTTCCACAAATCTCTCTATGTACAAGCAGCTGCCTTCTAATGTGTCAAAGCATCAGCTGCAGGCTCCATCATATCTGCATTAACTGAAGAATGCCCGCCCTTACAATGGAAATCGGCTACCTCAGCTTTCCTGGGTAAAACCATACATTACGCTAATGTGATTTCGGGGACCATTAATAGAAAGGCAAATGCTGTGGAAAGAGGAGAAAATTAGCTCTACTTTAGTGAGGCGATATATTTGTTGTTTTCATTGGGTCAACAAATAATCGAAACAGCTGGAGTCAGCATGACACTTCCAGGAGTTGATTTGAATTATATTTGTCTCTACAATGTTTTAACATTCATATTTGCATATTTATCAGGTTAATAGCGTTTAAGTACAAGCACACAGCTTGCTTGTTGATCTATGGATATATAAACTCACCTACAGAAGCAACTTCCATCACCCGATACGTTTTCTCAGTTCATGCATTTTGCAGGAATCAAACCCATGGCCTTGACGTTGTAAGTGACATGCTGTGTTGTTTGAGTAACATCAAATGCATTCACCATCAACACAATGTGTGAAAGTTTCATGAGTATTTAATGAGGTAAACTCTGATGGTGTTTGTGATTGGCTGCCTGTTGCTAAAAGTTTAAAAGAGTATTCAGAAAGCAATATAAATTAAGCTCAATCACAACATTTGTTTTGTGGCATAATGTTGTTTTCCTCAAATATAAATTTTAACTTCTGGGTTGCATTGAGAAACTTACAATGGAAGCTATTGGCAAAAAATATGCTAACATGATGGGAAAAAATCTCTTACTAGCCTTTTCTGTTTAAAGGTAATAATTCCTAAAATTCTCAAATAATAAGGAACAGTTCAAATAATAGATGCTTTATAGCATAAATGTAAGTGCTTTAAAAATGTGTTGTTGTTTTTTTGCTTCACATTTCTGCTTGTAAATTCTCCAAAAGTTGGTCCCATTTACTTCCACTGAAGCATTCTCAATGCAACCTTGATTTTTGCTTTTTTTAAAGAAAAGAAAAGATGTTAATCAACATTGTGCCACAAATGCATTTGATACAGTCAAATGTGTACTGAATTGGAAATACTGCTTTAAGAACATCTAGGGTCAAACACAGTTTGAAAAGACTAAAGACTGTCTTTTATTATCATGGGCATCAGCTCAAACACCTCTGTATTAGGTTCCCATTAAATATACATCCACAGTGTCTATAAGATATGCTGTTGTGTTTGCATGAGGCGAATGTTTTAATTCAGCCTGGAGCAGAAAATGATGTCGACCTGCATGTTGTAGTTATTAAGATATTCATTACATTATGAATATTACAGGTTAGTGTTCTGTTTATTTGCCATGAGCAAAGAATGCTTTAAAATGGACTGGATGGCCTCAATAGCTCAGTGTTTCAAAGAGATGTTCCTGACTGAACAGAGAGCACACACAAGTAGTGCATTTCAGGCAGAATTTATTGCACTTTCAGTCCCATTACGGAGCCACAATGGCCCAGTGTTCAGATCTAACATGGGTCTTCAATGAAACTGGTTTCGGTCGGCTCCAGCCATCGTAGCTTTGTGCTGTTAATCTCTCTGCCTCCTCCTTCTAGTGCACAGGCAACGATTGAGGGCCAAACCATTGAGGAATTACCGAATTACTCATGCTGTTTCTTTTTCAGGGCTTAAAACTGCATAGCTAAGCATTGCATTGCTTTTCTCCATGATTGAAGTTGTGTCTGCAAACAAGCTTGTTTAGATTCTATTTAAATAACCCTACAGTTCTTTTATGTGGCTATGAATGATGGGGTGAACAGGGAATGAATGTGGCCCTGTTTGTTTATTGTGCAGAGGCAGTATGAAGGTGTCCCCATGCCAACGGCTAAGACAAGAGTGAGAAAGAGGATAGACTTTTAATGAAGAACTCTCTGTCGCCCCTTCACTGATCACCATTCTGATAAATCAGTCCTCCTCTCTTCGAGGCTGTAATTAATGGACTGAGGGGTCAAGATGATTATAGGGGACTACAGGTCTAGAGGGGCCCAAAACAATAACAACAGGATTGATGAAGGTTACAGTTTTTTACAGACGCTAGGACACATTTCTCAATACTTAGGTCACTTTTGCAAAACTCTTCACACAGTGAGCGCAAAAGAAGACTATGTGGGCTAAACTGAGGATCAATTATCATTGCTTTGTCACAAAATGCATTCAACGACTACATCTCTCAAATTTCATGAATTCTTTTCTCACTCATACACAACAACTGCCAAAACTCTTTGTACATAGGGGCCAATTTTCACATGCTTACATACTGTTTTCAAAACTGTTAAACTTATGTTCAAAACAATAACATAATACAAGACTGAATAAGACAGCAATTTGCTATTTCTACAGTAATATTTTAATGAAATATATTTTAAATCTTAAAATTATATGCTATAAAAACAATTATAAATATGACCATCCACATGATCAAATGTCCCTCCTGGACACAATGAATGCTGGATCCCTGGATCTATCAGCAGAAGATTGCCAGAGATGGATCAGGCATGCCAGAAGATTCTTTCCTAGGTGTATTGCCCTAGATGACATAAGATGTGATGTGGGTGAGAACCTGTGGCCAAATGAAGAAGACCGAGTAGATGAGCATTACTATTGTATCTGTATCAGTGGATGGTGTGTATACAAATTCTTGTATTTTGGAATTACTCAAAATAAAAATAAATAAACTACATAAAATATTGACGAATTCGCATCATGTCTGATTCATTTCAGTAACATATGTTGCAGATAATTATAAACAGAGATGTGTCCTTGTTTTACACAAGAAATCATTGTATAATGCTACATGTTGTTGGTGTTTTTTATGTCATTGTTTTATGGGTGACAAAGTGTGTTTGTCGGCTGTCAACCTTTGCTAGTGTTCTGAAAAAATGAGTTGATTTGAGACCTGAATAAAGTGTTTTGGTAGTTGTAGTGCATTTTGAATGTGAAATGAACTGCTTTACCAAGCTGAAAGTTGGTTAGGAGAACTGTGTGAAGAGTTTTGCAAAAGTGACCATAGTGACTCAAGTATTGAAAAATGTGTCCTAGCGTCTGTAAAAAAAACTGTAAAGTACAGTAAATAGGCCTAATTGTTGTTGTATTTGATCTATATTGGAATAGAAAATTGCACAAAGAGTGATTCAGAACTGTTCAGTCGGGTTCATTTGATTCATTTTTATTCCTTCTTACAGTACATCTCTACAACATGATGCTGCTTAACATCCAGCTTTGTTTGCCATCAGTGTATCACTGGATCAATGCTGTTTCAGTAATATAATAATTGAGGTACTAGATAATTAAAATTATCATCTACAGAATGCTATTGATTGTCTTTTACAGGAGAGGGTAATGACTTGTGCTTAGAGTTTAATGATTGGTTCCAATTGTCCCTTGAACTTAAATTGGCTTAACAGAGTAAAAATGCACTCTGAAGACAGTGTAACATCACGTCCTGAATGTATACTCAGTCTGTATACCTTTAAGATAGTCCATCCAAAAAGTCAGATTCTGTTATCATTTCTCATCCTTGTGTTGATCGAAACATGTATGACTTTCTTGCTTTTGTAGAGGACACACGCGCGTGCGCGCGCACACACACACACACACACACTCACACACACACACACACACACACACACACACACACACACACACACACACACACACACAGACACAGACACAGACACACACACACACACACACACACACACACACACACACACACACACACACACACGCACATGCACATGCACACACGCACACACACAGACACAGACACACACACACACACACGCACACACACACACAGACACAGACACACACACACACACGCACACACACACACAGACACAGACACACACACACACACACACACACACACACACACACACACACACAAGAAGAATGCTTGCAACCAAACAGTTTTGGTTCCCATTGACATCAACTTTATTCTATGTCCAAACAATGGATGTCAATGGGAACCAAAAGTGTTTGGTTAACAACATTCTTAAAAATATATTTTACATTTCACAGAAGAAACAAATCTTCTAAATTATTTCAGGAAACCCTAATTTTTACCCATGCGTGAAACTCCTAATCACATAAATTCACAATACAATGAATGGAATTCCCATGCGAAATTTCACAGAGCAACGACAAATGTGATCACACTTTAAAGTGACAGTTCATTTAGAAAATCATAATTTTTTCACCCTTACGTTTTTTCACACCTGTGTGAGTCTCTTTCTTCTGTTGAACACAAAAGAAGACATTTTGAAGAATGTTGGGGACCAAACAGTTTACAGCAGCCATTGACTTCCATAGTATGGGGAAAAACATACAGTATTATAGAATTAACTGCTTGCCTCTCAACTTCAAAATATAAAGAAATGAATTCATACAGGTCTGAAACTAGTGAAGCATGAGTGAATGATGACATGACAGAGTTACATTTTTGGGTGAACTTTTGCTTAAGAAATATGCTTCTACTGTTTTCTTTTTTGACCTGTTGCACTGAATTGTTGATATATACAAAACGATCAGGGCATTTATTTAGCTAATAATACATAATTATTCATTGGAATCCTAATAAGGCCATAAATTCCTATTCCAGCATATCTTTGAGCTTTCCTCCCAGACATGGAACAAGCGGTGGCTGACAGGTGTGTTTGCAGTGACAGCGGCGGCGCACTGACACGGATTAGAGCGGATAACAGGCTGCAGCAACCGGCACTCTGCGACCTGACGGCTGTCCGCCTCACTCAGGTCTGTGTGTCTCTAAACACCCGTGCCTATACCTCACTCTTGTTTTCTGTCCTGCGCTAATTCCCTGCTCCTTATCTGTCTATGTCCCTCCTTATCTTTTGGCATCAATCCATTTGGCTCGCCACTTGATTTTGTGCATTACAGGACGGGATGAATATCACATTATATATGAGTAGAAAAGCTGGAGATATTCTGCAGTAACTAACGGCACCCCTCCATGGAGCTCTGCCAAATAAAATCAAATTGCAGTCCTTTGACTGTGATGCATCGTGCCAAAGAGGAACGGAGGATGGAAGGGTACAAAGCATAAACACCAATGTGATGGAGAGAAAGAGAGGAAGCAGAGAGGATAAACAAAACAGCTTTAAGTGGAGGAGTCATAAAAAGAATTAACTGTGTAATCTAATCACAGCAGTTTAAAGATAAGAAAACACTACATCAAAGTTCTGAAGAGGACTTGGACGTGACAGGCAGCAAGGCAAAATAGGTCTTCGTTGTCAGTCTACAAGAGATAGCAGCCACTGGACGACAAAAAGAGACCTACATGTTTATATCATCAAAATGAATAAGCAAAATGGCAAATGGGCTGCTATACTAGCATAGCTTTCCAACTGTTACAGTTGGAAAGTTGGAATGTTTCAAAGAGAATTTATTGTGAAAATCTGAATAGAAAGTATGACTTTTAAATTAGTAAACTACTTTATTATTATTATTATTATTATATAACTAATAATCAGGACAGTATTTTTCACATACACTACCACTGAAAAGGTCATTTAACATTTTTTTTAAAGGTCCCGTTCTTCGTGATCCCATGTTTCAATCTTTAGTTAGGGTGTAATGTTGTTGTTAGAGTATAAATAATATTTGTAAAATTATAAAGCTCAAAGTTCAATGCCAAGTGAGATATTTTATTTAACAGAATTTGCCTACATCGAACGACCCGTTTGGACTACATCCCTCTACTTCCTGCAGTAATGACGTCACTAGAACCGTTTTTTGACTAACCTCCGCCCACAGGAATACACAAAAAAGGGAGCGTGGACTTGATGCGCTCCCACGGAGAAGAGGAAGAGTTGTGTTTGTAGAGTGTGTTTGTTGTCATGTCATCGAAAGGCTGTTATTTTCATCCCAGAGTCCAATCACCTTTGTTTGGGCTTCCCAGGGACGCTGTACTTAAAGATCAATGGTTACAATTCATGTTTAACTTGGTTCCCGAAAATTATAATCCACATGTTAAACTATGTGCAGTACATTTTGCTGAGGACAGCTTCCTCAATCTCAATCAGTTTTCAGATTCACACAAAGATAATTCTTGAAAGATGGAGCAGTTCCCTCTTTGTCTGGAGAAGGCGTTGTTTATGGACCACAACTGGAAAGTGTAGTGTTTATTATTTAAGTTGGTGTGTTTAACAGTTTCTGTAACTTATTACACAAAGGGCAAAGCTGTTTGTAACATTTAACATTTACAGTTTGTAACATTTAACATTACAATTTAACCAAAAGGTAACAGCCAAACATAAAAAAGTATGACAACTACTAAATAAACAGCTTACCATTGTGAAACATCCTGCAAAAGTCGTGCTTGCACAGGTTCTACTCGATCCTCTTCATCTATGTTCTCCGGGTCTGATTCCGGCTCAAATTGATAGGGTAAAATTAAAGACGTTTACAATAACATTGAGCGCATGCATTTCCACGTTATGGTAAGAGGCGTGACCTTTCCGGGCAACGTGTGCTAAGCTGCTGTCGAATCACAACACAGGAACCGCTGGCAAAATCAGAACTCGTTACGTATTTCGCATTTTTATGACAGTGAAAACAGCGGTATACAGATAAGTAAATTGTGTGAAAAATACTGTGTTTTTTTTACATGCGAAACATGAACACATGTTATATTGCACACTGTAAACACAATCAAAGCTTCAAAAAAACACGAAAAACGGGACCTTTAAAGTCTCTTATGCTCATCAGGGCTGCATTTATTTGATCAAAAATACAATAAAAACAGTAGTATTGTGCAATTCCAAAATTCCAATAATACAATTCAAAAACAGCTGTTTTCTATTTTAACATATTTTAAATTGAATTTATTCCCATGATGGCAATGCTGAATTTTAGCAGGCATTACTCCAGTCTTCAATGTCACACGATCTTTCAGAAACCAATCTGATATGCTGATTTGGAGCTCAAAATAAAATAAAATAAAAAAATTGGAAACCAAAGGATTCTTTGATAAATAGAAAGGTCAAAAGAATTTATATGAAACAGAACTATTTTGTAATATTATAAATGTCTTCATTAATTTAATGCCTCTTTAAAAATAGATTAAAAAAATAAGTAAATAAAAACAAATAATAATAATTTTACTGACCCCAAACTTTTGATCAGTAGAGTACATTATTTATGTGCTCTTTCAGCCACCAACACAGAGACAATCCAACAAAAACTTTACAATAATAGGCCCATTTGTCTCAATATGTTCCAAATCATATTTAAGTTTGAATCACTATTTGTCCAAAAAAAAACAAAAAAAAAAAACAATGTACTTCAAAGTACACTCTAATAAACGAAAAGACAATCTGACAATTGAAGACTGATAACTAAAAACATTCACATACAAAATTCACTCCAAGCCTGTCATGATGCCAGTTTCGGGTCTCAGTGCAAATGTCAGGTACATATTTGCCTTGGTTTGTATTTTAACCTGGGTCTTAGCTGTGTACCATGATGGAAGCCTACAAGTATTTCACTGATCCAAGCTGAAAACCTCTTGAGCCATAATAATTGTTATATTTGCATTTCTATATCTATGTAAATGTATCTGACAGCATATGTGAGCATTTCACAGTCACTATACTCAAACAAGAGAAATGAAAATGCAAAAAACACCTACAAAGAAAATGATTTCAACCATTTATTTCAAGCCGTTTTACATATAAAAGGGTTCATATTCCATACATCTTGTATGCTTACCATGTTTTTTCTTCTTCGATGTTTTATTCTAGTTTTGCATGTTGTTTCTGAGTTCAGAACTGTCTGTACTGTAAATTTTCTTCAATCTGTGCGTTTAAAAAAAAAAAACATTTTAATATCCAGTGAATCATGTGTAATAATAACTTGACCTGTTGTCTTCTACATTAAATGGATAATTTGCCCCAAAAATGAAAGTATTGTTTTGGACCCCATTGATTTACATTGGATTGACCAGAACACATTTTTGTGTTCTGCAGAACAAATTGAGCTAGTAAGCTGACAACTTGAGTGCAAGTAAATCACAGAGTTATTAATCCAGAAATATCCTTTTAATATGATTACCATGAAGTCACACTCATCTTTGCTACTTCTTTTAATGTGCTAAATAAGTGTCTGATGTTAACCACAGTGCATTCAAAGGAGGGAAACTTTTGGTTTACTATTGATGTACAGGTAGCTGTGTAAACAAACCATCTCACTCCTTGCCAAAGGCATCCTTCAGTCCTTTGGGAGCTGCATGCAAACAACAGACCTGTTTAGCAGTCTTTACTTTAGTCTAAGCAAACAGATTGTCAGGTGTTAATTTTCTTGGAACAGGTTATTACGTGTGCTATAAAAAGAGAATGGAGAGGAAGGAAGAGATGAATAAGCAATGACGTTAGAGAAATAAAGGTTAGCAAGTATGAAAGTGGCAGAAAATTAGTGGAGGAGATTTCTATGACACATATAACACCATTTGAGTGTAAGTGTTGGCCTCTTTTGATAGAACCAGCTTATGCTGTGATGTACAGCCACGCTAAATGCTCTGGTGGGAGCTGTCCATGGTCCTAATTGGAATGCAGCTGGGGATTGGTACTCTAAGAGTCAAATCAGGCTGATGGCTACATTCAGACTAAACATTTAGTGTTACTTTGTTCTCTCAGCACAAAATATGTCTAAAAGGCATTTGTTTGCCGAGGCAGATTTTGAGTCGTTTGTAAAAACAACCAGTGGAAAAGATCTGGAGGGAGCTGTCCATGGTTCCGAAGTGTCACTGAACTCTACTACCCACAATCTGCTCTGAGCGATTCCTTCAAGTATCCTTTAAACACCTGTTACTGCTCAACAGACAAATGTATTATGCTTATATAGCACTGGACCTTAGCTTGAAAAAAGCACAGGTAAAAAAAGAGAAGACTATAGTGTAATCTCAAAAGTTATGAAATTTTGTACATTCAAACAACCAAAGGGACTGGCAAAAACTGAATACATGTGGCAAGCTCCCTGCGACATGATGAAAAGATTTCTCTTGCATGCTTACAAATTCTCATGTTCAGTAGAGACTTACACCAAGTTGCATCATGAAAATGCATTGGTTTTGTGACTTGGACCATTTTATGAAGTCAAGTGTCATTGACTATCAAATATTTTGGGGTAAGGAAAATAGGATTGAGCCAAACAACCATGATGATGAGTTGTTAGTAATGTTGTTTGGGTAAAATATGAAAAATCGTTTCATCTTGAGCACTTAAATGTCTCCAGAGCAGCAACTTCTGAGGCTGAGCAAGAGCACATGATTACCTAAATCACTTCTTTCACAATATATGACAGAAACAGATTAATGGGATTCTTTCATTTATTTATTTATTTATTACTTTAATTCAAGATTTTTTTCTTTTGACAAGATGAAGACTACAAGGTCACTGTAAAAAAAAAAAAAAATTCTAAGAAAATACCTGCCATCTGGGACAGTCAGAACTTAGGCTGCATAAAACAGAAAGATTAACTTGACTGTATTAAAATAAACATAAAACAATTTAATGTTCATAAACATAATTATTCAAATAAAACCTAAATTAATATGATGATTAAGATCATAATGTGATTTTTTACCTATTAATATTTTAAATTATATTTAATATTTATAAATATTTATATATAAATATTAAATGCATTAATATATATAAATATATGATATTTTACAGTAAAATTACATGAATATTCTCTGAAATATTTTCATTTATACCTAGTATATGGTAAGGTAAATTAGAGTTAACCAAAAAACGGGTCGCATTGTTCATTTTCCAGTTGAAACTGTTCACATTTTTTAAGAACATTTCATGCATTTTAATGTTTATGTCCTGTTTTGAATCAGCAGTTTGTCAATATGCAGTGACATTACAGTTTACATGCTGAGTTCAACCATGCCCCAGTAGCTGAAGAGGCATTCAATTAGCATTTCCTTCAAGATAGAAAAAAAAAGGCCATATTATTTCACCAGTCACATTTTATGTTCTATCACGAAAACTCAAAAAAGCTTCCAAAATATACTCGGTTTATTAATGAAGCATGAGAGCCTCCACTGCTGGTGTTGTGCCCATTTTCGACTTCCTGCCAAATTATTACCCCCTCGTTGAAATCTCTAACTGATTGACTAATCCTAACCCCTCCCCCTCACATAACCCTACCAATGCATGAGGGGCAATAATCTGCCGGGGGTCAGAAGTAGGCACTACACCGGCTCTGTGTAAACACAGCTATTCTGAAGCTTTAGTGCCGCTCAATGGAAAAACAGGGAAACTGCTCGACGGCTTCGCGAGCGCTTTCCGGACTCGGTCAAAAACGCAGAACATTCTGCTCTTGATATTACTTATTCGACGCCGTTAAACATATAAAATGTCGATCGGCTTTGTGGATTGGTTTACCACTTGTATCACCATGTCCTAAGTAACATCAACACAGAGGAAAACAAGGTTTGAATCGCGAGAGCGCGAGAGTGTTCAATATACTGCTGAATTAAAGGGATAGTTCAATCAAAAATAACGTATAGGCTACAATTATCTGGCATAATTTAGACATGGCATTTCAGTTATTTATTTATTTATTTGTGTTAAAAGGAAAACTATAAATCCTTTCAGTGTATAACATCATGACACTTGTTTTTTTTTAGCAAAAATTGGGCTTAAAATCAACCAGCACTTTGACTACATCTTCTATTCAAGGTAAATGACGGATGGAGAGTTGGTTAGGAATGCCAAAAAATTAGCAGTTTTTCGCGAAAGAAAGAAAGAAAGAAAGAAAGAAAGAAAGAAAGAAAGAAAGAAAGCTAATTACTTGGAATGGACATATTTTAGACGGAGGAAGAATATCCTATTATGGCAAAATAAATGTTGAAAATAGCGCAGAGTCAAAGACCTGTTTTGTTGGCGTGAACAAGCCTCCACATACGCCCCCCTTCCTCCCAAACTCACACATTCACTCTTGACTCACGAAATGTTGCGCCACACACACATTTATATATTTTCAGAAATGGTTCGTCTACATCTTTATCCATTAACCCATTTTGCCATAAAACTAAAGTAGCCTACCACTTCTTGCGCACCGAAAATCCAACATCTTTGTAATTCAAAGCATAATGCAACATATGCCAACATGGGGCAGACCAAGGTTGGCAAAAATTAACACCAAATGCACTATGGAAAGTACACAAGGCTGTTTTACATTAAAGTACTTTCATGCGCAAATAAATGGCACTTTTATTTAATGGCACATGCAGACTTAGCTACTGCATGTACAACCTCTTCATGTTATTGACTGCTATGTTTCTCTAGTGAGTCTGCTGCTTATATCCAATGATGTCTGGTAGATCCGTATCAATGAAACGCATGACCCAACATTAAATGCCATAGTGTTGGCACAGAATTGACAATGGGAGCACTCCATCCACATGCCAGGGGTAAACGGGTCGCAAATGTAGCATCCAAGAGGGTTGCGCGCACGGCAACAGGACCATATACAGAATAACGGGAAACTCACCCTTAACCGATGCAGCCAGCAGCCCCATATAGAAGAGCAGCACTCCGCTCCAGTGATGCGCCTGTACTCCCACCTTCATTAGCGCAAAAATCCTTATTCCATCCAGTTTCCTCGTCCCGTTATATGTACATCTGCACTCTGTCCTCACGATTCCCGTTCTGTCAGGATTCAAAGAGGCGCTCATGGTGGGCTTTTTTTTTCTTGGCAGGCACGGTTATCAGATGGTTTTAAAAGGAAGATTCACTTGGTGTCGGCGCTGAGAAAAATCCCAGTGCATGGAGACTGGACCCTCGCAGCTGGACTGAACCATCTCAAGCGAGCCGCGGGGTGAGCGGATATTAGACGCGTTCTCTCCTAAAACCTGAAGAGCTGATCATGTGAACTGTATCTGGTGTCTTCAAGCCCACGAGAACGACGGATAAAGTCTGGAAAGCGATTCAAACGGATGATGCGGCATACGCCCGTTCACTCCCCCAACCGTTTAAGTTTATTTTCCAATAAATGCAACGCTTAAAATCCACGTTTCTATCTTTCTCCCAATGAGTCACTGGTAAAGGAGCGCTAGGATACACTCGCTGTCACCGCCCACTCGTGGAAGTTTACAGCCTTCATCGCTGTCTAAATCATTTCCAGGCGTGAAAATAATCGTTAAGGGATTTCCACCTCTGGGCTCACTGTTTCAGGAGTTAAGCAAATGAAATGATGAGCGCGACTGCAGTACGAGCTCACAGCATCTCTCTCTCTCTAACACCACTACCCCCCATCTCTCTCTCTCTCTCTCTCTCTCTCTCTCTCTCTCTCTCTCTCTCTCTCTTCCTCTCTCGCTCAATCGCTCCATCGCTCTCTCACCTTTGCAAAGGCTTGCCAACAACATAAACACTCAAGTCTATGATTGTGTCTATGCAGAATAATACTATAGCCTATATTTAATTTGCTTTTCACTTGATTTGATTGAATGCATATAATATAATATAATATAATATAATATAATATAATATAATATAATATAATATAATATAATATAATATAATATAATATAATATAATATAATATAATAACAGGCCTATACAATAGAAAGACAACCTTATAGCTTAATACGCAATGAAAGAAACAAAATTTGCGAGCAACAAACATAAAGTGAAATATCACCATAGGTGAAATATCATGAACATCACTCAGTGTGTAGCCTAGTTAGGACCCAAAAATTGTTTGTTTATTTATTTTCTTACCGTTTTTACTTTAGCCTTTGGCTACCTAAATTTTGGCAATTTTTTAGTCTCTCTCTCTCTCTCTCTCTCTCTCTCTCTCTCTCTCTCTCTCTCTCAATATAGCCTAGCTAAATGTACATAAAGTTTATTTTTTATTAATTAATTTGATTTCAGTTTTAGTAATTTTTAATTTTAGTAAACCAAGTTAAACTAAATAAAAATAATAAATGTTGAAGCTGCAACGATATATATATATAGGGGAAAAAGTTCAGTCAAGGTTTACTTTATGCCAAGTAAAGAAAAAAAAAAAAAATCCCGCGAAGACTCCAACATCAATCCAGGTGACGTAAATGATTTGTAGCTGTTTGCGTAATTGTTTTTGTTTATATTTGAAATTGAATACAATATTCAATCTAAACATTCCAAAGATCAAGACGCAAGCCACAAACAAAAAAAATCACGATAAGGAAAAGCTAAATTATATCTTTTTTTGTCTGGAGATAAATGTAAAATGGCTACAAGTCTGAGTGATAAGAAATCTAGAACAAAACCTCAGCGTTTGTGGGACGCATTAGGACCATTTCCCAGGTCAGTGTGGATACATCCCTGTACACCAGAAGACAGTCTGGACAGAGCCTGTGCTAGAGTATTGAAGCGCTCTGTTCTGGCCAGTAAGGGAATTTGGCCGCATCTACCTGAAAATGCGCATGTGTTTGCGGAAGATGGTGATACCCAGAGCTACAGAGGACATTGTGGCAGACTATTCACTCAGTGAGTTACCACAGAATATGGGTTTTTACTTTTGTGGTGTAGTGTGTTTGTGACAAATAAAAGAGTCTGACCAGACTGTGTCGGATTCAGCGTAAATACACAAAATATGCCAGCTCTGAGGTGGTTCTGATTCTGCCTTTCTTCTGTGTAAACACTGTTATTACGATAGAACAGTGTATAATATCATGCAATACAAAATGTATTGAAATTTACAGAAATAAATGTTATGAGAACATATTCCATATGAATAATGATATAATAATTTGAATAATGTGATAATATTCATAGAAACTAAAATTGAATGAAAACAATAATATAGAGATTCATATTTAGATATATTCACATACATATTTCTATATTACTAGATTCTTCTAAATATACACATTCACATTTACTAACTACATTTGAAGAGTTTATTAGCTTTTTTTTTCATTGTGCATTCCAATTAATCTCAATCAAATTGCAATTGCGTTATTTTGATTAATTAAAAATAACAAAACAAACAAACAAACAAAATCATCTTTGTAAAGGCACTTTAAGTGAGTTTTAAATCGGACTGATGGGCAAAGTTTTACCAACAAAGAAAGACGTAAAGTGCTTCTCTATTGTGTGAATTTACCGTATGCAAAATCTGGCCATGGCAGCCCATGCTAATAGATCTACCATCTGTCCCCGGTGGTCCATGGAAACACCTACCCCATCTATTTTAGGAAGACCATGTGGCAATGGGAAGATCTCCTCCCGGTGTTCATTTGTACCCCATTGCATGGTAGCAATAAGACAATCATGAAATATTCATACTTGGAGGCAAAATATGCCCAATTTACAGCAGTAACATGCAAATAAAAATTTTGGTTTGGTTAACATGTTTGGTTAATGGAGGGCTTGTTTACCTTTTTACATGAAACTATTCGGTACTTTTTTGTGCTCTTAATGCATACATCTTCACTAGTATCTACATTGGCCTGTGAATATTTTCCCAACAGTATAACTTGCATTCACAGTGCACAATGCATGCTTCTTTTTCAGGAGTGCAGGGCATCAAAAGTTGGACAAGGTCATGTTAATGACTCAGCATAACATGACCCAGACTCTTCTGCAGGGGCATGTTGATGCCACGAGTCCATGTTTTCCTGATGATAGATGCGGACGTGGTCATGAACCTGACAAGACCATAGAGATCATAAGCCAGGAGGAGGCTGACCGAGATAAAAATGAGGAGTTTCTTGAAGAAATTATACCTAAACAGCCCACAGGGAAAGCAGACATCCCTGAGGGCTTCTCAGATGAAGACTTTCCTCGTCTTCCACCTCTTTCCACACGGGTGGACAGACCCCCACAGCAAGTCCCCGTCAAAAGTGGCTCCTATAAAGCAACTGTCTTAAAAGGAAAACCAAACATCCAAATGGATGGTAGCAAACCACACAGGGCACAAAAACGAAATAAAAAAGAACATTCAAAAGTCACAGCTAAAACATCCCAAAAGATAGAAGCACAAACAGCCCAGGGCTTCATTGACCGACCTAGCTCCCCACAAACAGAAAGTGAATGCAGAGAGGAAGTTATGATGGAAGACCAAAGTTCATTGCCAAGATGTTCCCATCTACCTTTGTTTGCAGACTTCCAAATGGCAGATGAGAAGATAATACCTAAAGATCACACACTTAAAGGTACAGTAAATGTGATATTGACATTCCATAACATTTGCACCATGCTCATTTCTATTAATAATAAACTTTAACTCAAATCTAAATCTAAAACCTAATATGTATATATATATATATATATATATATATATACAGTACAGACCAAAAGTTTGGAAACATTACTAATTTTAATGTTTTTGAAAGAAGTTTCTTCTGCTCATCAAGCCTGCATTTATTTGATCAAAAATACTGAAAAAAGTAATATTGTGATATATTATTACAATTTAAAATAATTGTTTTTAAATTTATTATACTTTAAATTATCATTTATTCCTGTGATGCAAAGCTGAATTTTTAGGATCATTATCACATGATCCTTTATAAATCATTCTAATATGATGATTCATTTTCAACGCTGGAAACAGTTCTGCTGCTTAATATTTTTTCAGAACATGTGATACTTTTTTAGGATACTTTGATGAATAAAAAGTAAAAAAAAAAAAAAAAAAAAAAAAAACAAGCTATGTTTTTAAAATATCAATATTTTGTAATAACAATATACACTACTGGTCAGTAATTTGGGGTCAGTAATGTTTTTCTTTCTTCTTTTTAAATACAATACAATACTTTTATTCAGCAAGGATGTGTTAAATTGATAAAAAGTCATAGTAAATAAAATATATTATTAGAATTTTTTTTTTTTATTTTGAATAAATGCAGTTCTTTTTAACCTTTTATTCATCAAATATATTAGACAGCAGAACTGTTTCCAACACTCATAATAAATCAGAATATTAGAATGATTTCTAAATGATCATGTGATAGACTGGATGTTACATGTGACACTGAAGGCTGGAGTAATGATGCTGAAAATTCAGCTTTGCATCACAGGAATACTTTTTTTTTTTTTTTTAAAGTATATTCAAATAGAAAACTATAATTTTAAGTTGTAACAATATTTCACAATATTACAGTTTTTTCAGTATTTTTGATCAAATAAATGCAGGCTTGATGAGCAGAAGAAACATCTTTCAAAAACATTAAAACTAGTAATGTTTCCAAACTTTTGGTCTGTACTGTATATATATATATATATATATATATATATATACAACCCGAATTCCGGAAAAGTTGGGACGTTTTTTAAATTTTAATAAAATGAAAACTAAAAGACTTTCAAATCACATGAGCCAATATTTTATTCACAATAGAACATAGATAACATAGCAAATGTTTAAACTGAGAAAGTTTACAATTTTATGCACAAAATGAGCTCATTTCAATTTTGATTTCTGCTACAGGCCTCAAAATAGTTGGGACGGGGCATGTTTACCATGGTGTAGCATCTCCTTTTCTTTTCAAAACAGTTTGAAGACGTCTGGGCATTGAGGCTATGAGTTGCTGGAGTTTTGCTGTTGGAATTTGGTCCCATTCTTGCCTTATATAGATTTCCAGCTGCTGAAGAGTTTGTGGTCGTCTTTGACGTATTTTTCGTTTAATGATGCGCCAAATGTTCTCTATAGGTGAAAGATCTGGACTGCAGGCAGGCCAGGTTAGCACCCGGACTCTTCTACGACGAAGCCATGCTGTTGTTATAGCTGCAGTATGTGGTTTTGCATTGTCCTGCTGAAATAAACAAGGCCTTCCCTGAAATAGACGTTGTTTGGAGGGAAGCATATGTTGCTCTAAAACCTTTATATACCTTTCAGCATTCACAGAGCCTTCCAAAACATGCAAGCTGCCCATACCGTATGCACTTATGCACCCCCATACCATCAGAGATGCTGGCTTTTGAACTGAACGCTGATAACATGCTGGAAGGTCTCCCTCCTCTTTAGCCCGGAGGACACGGCATCCGTGATTTCCAACAAGAATGTCAAATTTGGACTCGTCTGACCATAAAACACTATTCCACTTTGAAATAGTCCATTTTAAATGAGCCTTGGCCCACAGGACACGACGGCGCTTCTGGACCATGTTCACATATGGCTTCCTTTTTGCATGATAGAGCTTTAGTTGGCATCTGCTGATGGCACGGCGGATTGTGTTTACCGACAGTGGTTTCTGAAAGTATTCCTGGGCCCATTTAGTAATGTCATTGACACAATCATGCCGATGAGTGATGCAGTGTCGTCTGAGAGCCCGAAGACCACGGGCATCCAATAAAGGTCTCCGGCCTTGTCCCTTACGCACAGAGATTTCTCCAGTTTCTCTGAATCTTTTGATGATGTTATGCACTGTAGATGATGAGATTTGCAAAGCCTTTGCAATTTGACGTTGAGGAACATTGTTTTTAAAGTTTTCCACAATTTTTTTACGCAGTCTTTCACAGATTGGAGAGCCTCTGCCCATCTTTACTTCTGAGAGACTCTGCTTCTCTAAGACAAAGCTTTTATAGCTAATCATGTTACAGACCTGATATCAATTAACTTAATTAATCACTAGATGTTCTCCCAGCTGAATCTTTTCAAAACTGCTTGCTTTTTTAGCCTTTTGTTGCCCCGTGCCAACTTTTTTGAGACCTGTAGCAGGCATTAAATTTTAAATGAGCTAATTAAGTGGATAAAAATGTAAAATTTCTCAGTTTAAACATTTGCTACGTTATCTATGTTCTATTGTGAATAAAATATTGGCTCATGTGATTTGAAATTCTTTTAGTTTTCATTTTATTAAAATTTAAAAAACGTCCCAACTTTTCCGGAATTCGGGTTGTATATATATATATATATATATATATATATATACACATATATATATATATGTATATATATTTATAAAATATCTCTGCATCACATTTTAAATTAAGCAGAACTGAAAGAAATGTATATACAATAACTGCACAGAGTATAATTTTTACTTTAAAAGTATACAGAAGCAAACTGGATAGATGTAAACTTGCTTTTCTAATTGGTGATCTGATCTACTTAATCATGTTAATTCAAAAACAGCATGTTAAAGAGCTAGCAAGGACAGCTTAGGTTGTTTCTGATACATTTCTAGAGAACAAGAAGACAAGTGTGATTGAGTAACTTATGTCTAGACACAATATTGCCAGTTTTATGCCAACAAAAAATTGCTTGATTTTTTATTTATCCCCCCCTGAGATTTTGTCAATAATGGCATACAGACAATATTTTTCAGAGAGTATTTTTATGCTGTTGCCGACTGGTTTGTCGTGTAATAGACAAATTAAAAAAATTAGATACTTTAAAAAATGCCAGTAGGTGGCGGCAAGTCTTAATGAGTAATTGAGTGATGATGATTCAAACGATTTGTTCAAATGACTGATTTATTCAGACATTGAATCATTCATTAAACTGATTAATTCAGTTATAAAGCACCACTGTATTGCTCAGACATGCAAAACAGCTAGCAGTGTACGTATTCAGTGTTTGCAGTGTTTACAATTGGAAATTGTCATTGACAAAAAGCAAAAAACTGTCAAATGTAGCTCAAAATGTTAAAGGGATAGTTCACCCAAAATTCAATTTCTGTCATGATTTAATCACCCTCATGCCGTTCCAAACCTGTATGAATTGCTTTCTTATGTTGAACATAAAGAACAAAAGAAGATATTTTGAAGATTGCTGGTAACCAAAGAGTTGGTGGTTCCCATTGACCTCCATAGTATTTATTTTTCCTACTATGGAAGGCAATGGCAACCACCAACTGTTTGATTACCAGCAATCTTCAAAATACATTATTTTATGTAGAAAGCAACTCATAGGTTTGGAACGACATGAGGGTGAGTAAATGATGACAGAATTTTCGTTTTTGGGTGAACTATCCCTTTAACTTGTTTACTTCGCTGTTTTGTAAATTCCATATGACATTGCTGATATCAATCATGCTGATATTCAGAAAAAAAAGAGCCATACTCCATAATGTCAGCTTGTATATTGTTGCCACCTACTGGTGTAAAAATATAACCTCTAGAAAGGCTCACTGAATATGCAAATTCACTCTCATGAACACTCAAACCAAGACATTTGCATGCCCACAACAGACATGAAGCACAAATCTGCAGTTGTTCTCTTTATAAACTGCTTTACTTAATGTATGTGTGAGTGTTTTCTTGGAAAAATACAGTGACTGAAGAATGAGTGGATACCACCAGAGTCATATCAACCCCATTCTAACTTATTGTACTGTGCAGCTGTGAGTTGTATATATTGCAAAATGACAAGTTTTTCAGTACAAGTAGTTTTCATCTTACAGACATAAACAGACATACTCATATTGGTATATTGTGTCTCGGTAGTTTATTCTAGGATAGCAATTATAGAAACACCATTTAAGGTAAGGGTTCCATAGTGATAACAATCAACCTCATGCTGTCATGTCGGTTTGGGAGTCTTTGGCAGTGACACTGCATGGCACTGATGTACGACTTGTATTAGCACAAAGGAAAAGTGTTGTTTTTGTTTGCGCGGAAGGCTTTGGATGGTGCTCAGTCAACGTTCTCCTCGGGGCACGAAAGGAGCTACTCAAACCCAAAAAGTCACTCATTATTTTGAAAATGAAAAAACATAAAGAAGAGAGCATTGGCCCAAATCAATATATCCATTTCCTCTTGGTAATGGAATCTGTTTGTAATAGCAGTCTAAACACAATCGATTTGCAATCTTCTTGTTTTTTTTTCTTTTCTTTTCTTTTCCTGCCATCTCTTTTTCTCTCTTTACTTCTGCCAGTGCTTTTACATCCTAAAGGCCAAAGGGTATGTGCAGATTTAGATCTAGATAGTGATTTGTGTATTATTGCATGACAAAACAAAACAAAACAAAACATTTGAATGTGTATTTTTTACATTAAAAAAGTATATATAGTATAAACACATACATTTTGCATTAATTAAAAAAAGTTACTCTTTGGGGACCAATAAAGATTTGATTTTTATTTATTTATTTATTTATTTATTTATTTATTTATTTATTATGCTAACCTTCACTAAAGCACTTAAAAAGGCATTAATGTTGTAAATTTTGTTGTGGTGATTTTTTGTTTCTTAACATGGCATATGGGATTGAAAATGGCATTTGGATTTGCTTAGTATTCACGATCCTCGTGTATTAATCCTGTCACCTGTTCTTCCTAAGGTGGAGACGTGGAGTTGGGAACGAGTGCAGATGGTGCCCACATGGCACAGACCCGGGCTGGTAGCGTTACTGGGAGCGTGCAGAATGCAGCTGGCCCTCTTGACAAGGCCAAATGCCATATATACCAAAAGGATGCTACTGTTGCAAAGACAAAGGCCACAGGTCCAGACTCTGGTGAAGATGATTCACTTACATTAATCCTGTCTCTCATTGTTCATTCTGTTTCTTTCTCAGTTTATTAAGTGTGTCCTCTGTGTTTGCAATTGCATACATGTCAGTGCCAGGAGAAATGGACAGGATCCAGACTTGGAACAGCAGTGGAAGGTGTCCCCTACAAAATGCCCAGTTATTTACAGGAACGGGTCATGACACGTGGTCACTGCCGGCCAACTGTTTCCTGTGGTTCCCTGCACCTGAGGTACACCACAAATTTGAGCATTTGCACTGCTGACTTTTACTACCCTGTAAAATAAATAAAATAATACAAAATAAATAAAAATAAATACATAAAAAAACAACAACACAGAACCTAGTGGAAAATATACGGAAATGTATTTGAAATTAATTTATTTCATGCTAAGTACTACAAATAAATTTGCATATTTATGTGCTTAGTAAAAAATATTCTGCAACTGTACTAAACTGGTATACTTAAAGTCTGCTAAATTGCAACAACTAATTTTGTACTTAATGCACTTTAATTGTGGGAAGTAGTGCTGAAGTTCAACTAAAGATACTGTATACTGAAGTATATTTGATTAAAGAGGAACAATTGCAAGTAAACTTCAGGTACTCTTTATCTTGCATTTAAAGACTGATATTATTCAAAGATCATACAATCCTTATCAATAGTTATATTAATACACATTTTTGTGGCATAATATTGAGAAATCTGCATTGTGCACAAGTAGTTCTCCAAATAAAGTTTAATTATAATTTTTGTATCGGTAAGTCTTGAGCGAAATGTCAGTAAATATGTTAATAGATTTGAAAGTATGAAATAAATGCATTTGAAATATATAGCTTTTTTACTAAGGCAACAACAGCAACAAAAACTGGCAGCTGTGGTTGCCAAAACAAGTATGTAAAAATACAGAAATCCTAAAAAACTGTAAACTTTATAGTTTAAAACAACAATTTACAATAAATTATTAATAATAATAATAATAATAATAATAATAATAAATACTGGTAAATCTACTTTTCTGCAGTATTAGCAAGGCCATGCTGGTATTAAAACTTTTAAAGTCTACTGACAACCACCATAATAACACAAATAACACATATCCAAGTTCATAACATGTAGTAAGGAAACTTACAGATAACCAATTAATAGATTTTTACTGTAGTATTGTAAAAGTTTTTTATGGTTAAAATTAAAATATGTTTTCCTATGTGCAATGGTTTTGTAAATGCATTGAATGTGGGATGACTTTACTGGACACATAATTCCATGACCTTCTTACTTCTCAGGGATGATAAGTTTCACAGAGGTGGCACAAAATTTAGCACAAGGACAGATTGAGGTGTCAATAGGTAACAAACAAAAAAAGGCCAATTAAACTGCCATATTTGATCCGAATTGTTGATTGAACATTTGTAGCAAGCAGTGATTTGTTTGGACTTTTAATTGATAGGTCATGCTTGTTATGATGATTATTATTAATATTATATGTTTATTCTATTTTTTCTCTCTCAAAATGTGATGACACATGTTGCTCGAGACAATGGTGATTTCTTTTTTAAAAGTTTTTTAAGAAACTTTTCTGCTTCGTGACCAGCCCAGAAGAGCATTTACATGAACAGCGTGCTTTAAAACCAGGCTGCGTGCTGTTGCTAGGCTACACAGGTTTCCTGTTCTTGGACAATTATATTTTTCATCTAGAGCTATCAGGGAAACCATTATTTCATTATATAGGCATAATTTTGGACTGGACAATCGTCCTTGTTGAATTTCCCAGTCTTAAATTATTTATTTGGTCGGAAGGGAAGATTTGCGATACTGTTGAAAATTCTGAAGTGAAACTGCTTCGGTCTCTCGGCTGCTGTTCTCCTATTTAGTTATAGCACAGAGGGACGACTGAAAAGGTATAAGAATGAGATATAAAAAGAACAGTTGAATAAGTTCTATTTTTCAACTTCTTAATTATGTGTTGACTATCAGGCAGATGAGGAAGTATATCATTACCTTGTTGAAATGTTCGTCAAGATGTTGCTAAGCGACATTAACTGCCAAAAACTGAAAAAAAAGATATGATTATTGATAGCACTGTACAAACAGAGTTCATTGTGCTGTTTTGTCTTAAAGCTCACAAAAAATGATAATTTGATGAAAATTGACTTCTTTACCAATCAAAGTAGATGCCATTTATTCATCACATGAACAGATCTGGAGAAATTGTGCTGTGCGCCAATGCCCAAGAAGAAGCAACACTCCTCGTCGAGTGTGCTCTCAACCTGAGTGGGCACGGCACACCTTAGGTTGGATATGCCAATACGATGGCATCCACTATCCAGTGGGCCAACCTCTGCTTGGAGACATCCTTTCTCTTCGGCTGGTCTCCATAACAGAAGACCTGCTTTAAAGTCCTAAAGCTCTGCGTACAGTCCACCTATAGGCATAAAGCGAGAAAAACTTTGTCACAAACCTTTTCAGACAAACCTATGTCAAAAAATGCTGCAGTGATGTCTTTCTATCTTCCAAAACAGAAGACCATAATGACCTGATAGAAAGATATTAAATTGGAGACAAAAACAAAGCAGTTCTCATTTGCAGATCAGTTTTGTTCCTATTCATATTTATTCACTATATAGTCTTTAAACATTGCACAGACACTAGCTAATTTTTAAAATGTGTGTAAAAGTGTGCATAAGTTGTAATTGCATAATATTTCTATGGCACAGTTCTCATAAATATGTTCTCTTTTGAAAAACTGCACTGTTTACTACACTATACTTTTATCATCTCTCCAGTTTGAATAACCCTAACAGGGCAAAATGAAGATATGATGTGCATAAAACATTTACATTAGCATTAGTATTCAGTTCTAGTCAGCAGATGTTATATTGTACGTAAATGTTTAATGTCATCACTTGGATGGCCATGGATGGCCACCCTTGGGTTTGGTTTGAATTTTTATTACACTCAAAACAAAACAGTGTTTCTTCTTCTTTTTTAATACTCTAAATGGATTGTTAATGAACTGCCATACAAATTGTTTATTTTTATACCTTTTTTTCATTATGCACCAGCTTTCAAAGAAGCCTCTTGACAGCTCTTTCTTGAAACAGGTTCAAAATACATCGTTGTTAGCATTGGACTTTTGATCTATTTCAGTGTATTTTTACATCTGCTTAATATATGATGAAGCTATCAGTATAACACTTAAATAACCCAGTTCCAACATTTATTTATGTACCAAGCAAAGCAGCTTCTTCAAACACGTCACAGTGTCCATGTTCCAAACAAGGCATCCAAATATCTCTATCTGCTGTTATATTGGCATTTTCCTGGCTCTACTCATTGGCCATTGATTTTACTCTCCTGTTCTATAATCTTATGCACTTAGTAATTTATCTTCCTCTTGATTTTCCGCGCTGTAATCAAACTGTCTTCACTTTGCTTCTTTCAATCCTGCCATATTACATAACACTCCTTCCTTGCTTTGCATTTGTATGCATTTGCATTGCATTGGCACTGGTCACGGTTGAATACTCAATGCAGAAAAGGAAAAATCATTCATAAAAATTTATTTTAAAACACAGCAGGTTTCTTAAAAAAATATTCTCTTTGTATTTTTGTTGGTTTCATATGAGTTCTAAAACTTTTACATATTTATGTCTTTAATAAAAATACCCTACAATTGTTGTTTTAGTATACTAAACTGATACTTAAAGTTTACTAAATTGGAACAACTAATTTTGTACTTAATGCAAATTAAGTGAAGTGACATTCAGCCAAAATGTCACTTAATTGTCCAAAAATGCTGAAGTCCAACTAAATATATACTGAGGTATATTTGCTTGTGCAAAAGTGGGACTATTGCAAGTACTGTATACTTCAGGTACACTTTAAATATCTTTCATTCGAAGACTGATATTATTAAAAGATAATACTCTCCTTATCAATATTGACATTAAAACAAATTTTAGGCTTAATATTATGAAATGTGCATTGTGCACAATTAGTACTCCAAATAAAGAATGATAATTAATATATATACACTTTTTCACTAGTACCTTTAAAAATAGTTTAAATTAATCTTAGACTAAACCAGGATTAGGCCATAGATTGATTAGGAAATTTAAGTAATTTTTATAAACGTGCTTTAGAGGGAAACCTTTCAGGTGTCCATCTTGAGACAAAACAAAGGTACTGATTGATATATTTTAAGATCAGTCAGTCAAGTTTATTTTAGTTGAAACATCTCAGATTTACATTTTAGTCTGGGACTAATAAGCCTTGTCTGTGAAACCGGGGGTTTAAAAGTCATGTGGAGTAACCAAGTAAAAGTGTTGCAACCAATAAATCTAGGTATCACATATTTTCTATTTATCTAGAAAATATTAACGTGTTTCTTAATAATATAATTATATATATATATATATATATATATATATATATATATATATATATATATATATATATATAAAAAGATTTGTATTTTTTTAAAATGTCAAATAATCATTCATTAATTCACATAAAACTTTTGGGCAACCGATCTCATATGATTTCACAACCTGAACCAGCCTTGTCATAAAAAGGTGTAATGATCTAATATTTAAAGACACATATTGATCTTGACATTGTATATAATCAAGAAATACTACATGCTTAATCAGGTTTCTGTTTCAAGAATTTCATACCTTTATTGAGAATGATTTGTGTCATTATTGTTACATTTTAACTAAATATCTCCCAATAATATCAAAACATTAATATGTTAAATGTAATTTATTAAAACTTCATTATTTGTATGAATTTCTTTAAATGTGTTTTGGCATATCACCAAAAACTGATGTCACCTATTTGAATGTTTTATTAGGCAGGTGGCTGATATGCTATGTCTTACCTGTGTGTCAAATACAAAGTTACACTGTATTCCTTAAATACTCTGCTGTCACGCAAACAGTTTCTTAATGTGTCAAGCCCTTCACAACCTTACATTGCGGAACAATGGTCACAGATGTAAGGATGAATAGATGTGGAAGACAGAAGTGAAGGGCAGACAGATGAGCATTAGGGATGCGTGTGTGCGCGAGGGTTCGCATCACGGTAACGGCTGACGATCATGTAGCCAGTGCTGCGAGGGGAACTAATTGAATATGGGAGATGCTATTTGTATGACTGTCTCTGGTGATGGATGCCCCTCATAAGAGCCCTGAAATTCAAGATCATTCTTCAATCTTCAATCTTCAGTTATCTGCACTTGCTTCCTCTTTCATTCCCCACAAGTGGTTTGTACCATTTGTTTTCACTCTCCCTTCATCATACTTCGCGTTTTATCATGTAATCAATAATCACATGTCAATGACATGACTGGAACATGGCCGCTTGTTTATGTCTTCAAACGGCATGCAAGGGTGCAATGAGGGCAAAAGGGGCTTATTAGCAATGCATTATGGGAAGTCTGCCCAGAGGATGCAATAATTGTGGACACCTCTGCACCCCTAAGCACCTGCGGAGGTGTGTATGAGCGGCTAAGTCGTGGCCTTGGAGGCCGGTGGCTGTCTGAATGAATCAGCACTTTGCAGTAATCTGGCGGTATAATTTAGTGAGGCATTTGGCTCAGCCGATAGTAGTTAAGTCATGCTGGTTATTGTGAATTATGAACCCCTTTCTTTGACTCGCACCCAGCCATTTGTATTCATAATTTGCATTCATTCATCACACTTTAAACTTTGTGGGCTGTGTAAGTACTTTAGGTGTGTGTGTTACTGAGAGTCTCTGTTGGTGTGTATGTGACTGTAGACATGCTTTATAAAGATATAGGATCTGTGTGTAAAAGGAGGTGAATGGAAAATTGGGGTAAAAGTTATTTGGACACTAGTACAAGATAATCTTATCAAGTTCAATCCTTGTGACAAATTTTAATAGATTTCTAAGTGCATTTAACTACTTAAAGTTTTGGCCCTGAGTACAATACAGTGTCTTAAAACAAAATTTTCAATATTATGGAATTATTTTGTAATTATAGGTATGTATGGTTGTGATAAAAAATTTACATACACTTTTATTTTTTTGAACATAAGAGGGATCATAAGAAATGCATGTTGTTTTTTATTTGGACTGACCTGAATAAGATATTTCACATAAAATGCATAGTTCACAAGAGAAAATAATAGCTGAATTTCCAAAAAAATTAATCTGTTCAAAAGTTTAAATATACTTTATTGTTAATGCTGTATTGTTACCTGAATGATCCTCAGTTGTGTGTTTTGTTTTGTTTAGAGATAGTTGTTCATGAATTGTTCATTGTTTATCCTGAACAGTTAAACTGTCTTCTGTTCTTCAGAAATAAATCCTTCTGGTCCCACAAATGCCTTGGTTTTCCAGCATCTTTGGCATATTTGAACCTTTTCTAACAATGACTGTATCATTTTGAGATCCATATTTTCACACTGAGGACAACTCAGGGACTCATACCCAACTATTAGAAAAGGTTCAAATGGTCACTGATGGAAATGGCTCCAGAAGGAAAAACAATGCATTAAGAGCCTGGAGTTAAAAACTTTTTTGAATTTGAAAATCAGGGTAAGTTGAACTTATTTTGTTTTCTGAGAAATAAAAAAAAATACTATGCATTTTGTATGATCTCTCTTATTTTGAAAAAAATTATTAACATTTTGTAAAGTGTATGTAAGATTTTGACCACAAGTGTATGTATGCATGAATGTATTTATTAAAATAAAATCCCAATATATCTCAAATTATTATATTTAATAGCAATCTGTACTGATGGTGGTGGAAATGTCGTTTTAAACTCTCTTTTTTTGGCATAAAATGTAAATAAAATAAATAAAAGAAGTGATATTTACCATTAACCATGACTTTTCTTCAAAGAAATATATTTATTTATTTATTTATGCATGCATGAATGTATGTATGTATTTATATATATTTTTTCGCCTCAATCATTTTTAACTTAAAAAATTTTTTAAAAGTTTGTTATCCTGGGTATACAGGTCCACACAAGTACACACAAGTATAAAGGATAAAGAATAAAATAATACAGGAAATTTGAAAAGATGCATAAATGAAGGTATGATTAGCTTGTAAGACTGTTTTAATGTGACCTATATATATATATATATATATAAAATAAAAATTGTATTAGAAAAACCAACCCTTGAAAAAACAAAAATAAATAAATAAATCGTTGATGGTTGTCAAGGGAGATGGAAACAATCTGTGCCTCCCTATTCAAGAAGAACATGATAACGACTCCATATAAGGCTATGAAGCGTAGCAGTGCATAACAGGCTAGCAATCATTCCCTTCTCTTAATACAATTCCAAGACTGCAGAATGGTTGAGCCTGAAAGGTTGTATCTCTGAAATGTCAATTAAATTGCACACGTTTTCAACAGTTATAGGTAAACAAAGATTTAACTCAAAATTTGATTTCACATTACTCTTTTAAGGTAAAATAAATATGTTAGCATGTTAATATGTTAGCTTTTCAGTGCCTCTGAACTAATTTAAAATGGTTTAGATTTTGTGCAGGGTGAACCCGGAGTGTCTGTGGAGTAACAGCTGAAGTGTTAGATGCTCTAACAACAAGAAGGAAATGTATTACCTCAGTGACACTGTCACATTCATGTGAATACAATATATGGCACTGATGATATTTATGAGATAGGGGAACTAAAAGGGGAAGTATAGGCTGCTTTAGATCGAGCCGCTTTGATGTTGTGTCACGACTGTGAATCTGGGGTTTATACATCTGAGGTGCAAAGAAAAAAAGAAAATGAACATCCTCTCTCGCATAGATGGGAAACAGAGAAGAAGGTTATCTTCTTTTTATGCTTAATTTACTGAAACAGTGACATTGTTTAGAAAAAAAGATGGAAATTGGAAGAGATTGCTTCAGAGAGTAGTTTGAAGAGCTTTGTTTGATGTAAATATCACATGCTGTTTTTTATTATTTATTTATTTTTTATTGTTACTCAAACCAGACGAAATCCAAAACAACACTGCAATGTTTCATGTCTACTAAAAATTGACCATTCATTTAACACTCATATTCTGTGTGAGCCCAATGTCATTTAATAGCTCCAAAATATTTAACATTGATGAATCATGTTAATATTAAATCACTTTTCCAAATCTTATAAGACCTAATTATGAACAAAATTTGATAACATGCATCCCACATTCAACATTACTTTGGGGCCAATAAGACCTCTGATATGAATAAATGCAATTAATGCTTTACTATTTTCTGACCAGTGTCCACTCAATTATTTCAAATATTATTGTAAGTTATTTATTTTCATTTATAGATTATTTGTATTTTACATACTTTATTTTGATTAGTCAGCAGTGCCATCCATTTTCCATATTTTATTATATATATATATATTAGGGGTGTAACGGTACGTGTATTCGTACCGGACCGTTTCGGTACAGGGCTTTCGGTACGGTGCACGTGTGTACTGAATGACCGAATGCAATATTTTGTGTGCGGAACATAGGTACATTTTCGTGTTTCCAAACGTACATATTAAGTGGCGGAAGTCTCCGTGTTCAGCGCAAATCCCGCCCTGCAGCTGATTCTAAGGCCGGTGACACACTGGCTGCGTGGCGTGAGCGTGGCGTTTCTGCTGCGTGTCAGTTGCATGACAGCTGCTTAGTGTTTTCTGTGTCTTTACACACCAGAATCGTGCCTGACGCGGCGCTGGCGTGCTGCTGCTACTGTAGGTGACATAGAGGGAGGCTGCCGACAGACCAGGATCTTGTCTTCACGACAACAATATCTATACTTCATGTTGAGCATAAATATAAAGCCTACTGATAAAGGACACCGTCAACAGTATTGACGGCAAAATAGACTATGTTTGACAGGTGCAATATGCCAGTGTGTCACCGGCCTAAGGTTTTCAAAAGGCATCACACGAGTGTGAACATCACTACAACTAGGGAAAAAAACGATTGTAATTCAAACGCAGCTCCCGTCGGAATTTATACAGACCTTTGCTCTTAATTCTGATCGGTCCAACACAATAACGAAATCTGAGCAGGTCTAAAAACTGAAACTGTTGATGCTGCACTTTACACTTTGGAAAAGTTATATATATATTTTAAATATGTGCAGGCCTACAAGCTGGGATTGGTAATGCTGCACTGTAATCATAGTTATTTATTTATATTTTTCATTATATTTTATGATATGACATTGGTTTGAGACTGAGAGTATTTTATTTAGTGGAGAACTTTGCAGCAGTATTTTATTTCTTATTCTTTTTTATTTTAAATATATTTTTTATATTACATATTTAAAAAGTAAACAGACTGTAAACAAATTGTTAAAAAAAGTTTATAGTAATAAACAACCTGCAGTTTAATTGTAATGAACCAGAACTCGACATGGGATCCATAATGCAGGCTTTATTGTAAAGACTCATAGTCGTACAGGCAATGGTCAGAACCAGCAATAGCCACCTAGCCTGAGATGGCGTCCCTGCCGCGTGGGCAATGGCGGATGCCTCCGGCGTTGGTGTGGCCGCGGGAGTGGTATGGAGATTCTGGACGGCCTTGACAAGTTCTTCCGTGATAGAGGTTAGTCAATTCAGCTGGAACTGATTTGCCGCAATCTGACTGGCTTGAGCCGCCATGGTGTTATGAAGACCTTCAAAAGCCGCTGGATCTCGTGTTGGCGAAGTCTTCTGTAATGAACCAGAACTCGACATGGGATCCATAATGCAGGCTTTATTGTAAAGACTCGTAGTCGTACAGGCAATGGTCAGAACCAGCAATATCAACAGCGTGGGAAGAACAGAGAATCAAAATCCAGTAACAAGCAAGGGGTCGGTAGGTAGGCAGCAAAGGTACGTAGGGGATATCAAGCAGGATCGGTAACAGGAAATCAAACACGGGTAATAACGCTCAGAAATGACAGACACAGCAAATCAAGACTTCGCATTTGAACTCTTGTGGAAGTCCAGCTTATATGCACAGTCCTGATGAGTGGCACCTGTGCAGGTGATCAGAGTCCAAGGACGGGGCTTATGGGAAATGTAGTGTCGTCAGTGTAAGTGAATAAATGGATGCGTGTGTGTCAATATTCAGGTGAGGGTGCACTCTGCTGGCCAGCAGAGGGAATCACGGGGTTCGTCTCCGTGACAGAGCCCCCCCCCCCCCCCCCCCCCCTTGCGAGCGACTCCTGGCACGAGGAGGCACACAACGTTGGGGTCCACCAAGGGGGCGAGGGGACGGTATTTCAGGGTGTGAGCGATGAAACTCATCGATAAGATTGGGGTCTAGAATATCCTCAGAGTTTACCCAAGAGCATTCCTCTGGACCGTACCCCTCCCAGTCGACCAGATATTGTAGAATTTTTCCCGGACGTCTGGAATCGAGTAATTCCTGGACTTGGTAAGCCTCCTCGCCCTCTATGATGATGGGTTGAGGGGCCTGTGCATGGGACCTTCCCTCTCCCTCGTCTCTGGGACCAGCAGCGGGCTTGAGCAGGGATACATGAAAGGTAGAAGAAATACGATATGTGTTAGGAAGTGCCAACCGGAAGGAAACTGGAGTTATTTGTCTAGTGATTTGGAATGGACCCACGTACCTTGGACTCAGTTTGCGGCAAGGAAGCCGGAGACGGAGATCCTGTGTTGATAGCCACACCCATTGACCTGGCTGGTAGTTGTGACCTGGGCGCCTTCTGCGGTCCGCTTGCTCCTTCTGTCTCCTAACAGCGCGTTGCAGGTGAACATGGGCCCTATTCCACACCTCCTCACTGCGTGCCATCCAATCGTTTACAGCTGGTACGTCCGTTGGATCCCCTGACCATGGGAACATTGATGGTTGGAACCCCAGTACACATTTAAAGGGAGTCAGACCGGTAGATGGTTTAATAAGGGAGTTCTGTGCGTATTCTGCCCGGAGTAAGTATCGAGCCCAATCATCCTGATTCTGGTTGCAATAAGCTCCGAGGAAGCGGTTCAGCTCTTGATTGAGTCTCTCTACCTGTCCGTTTGCTTGGGGATGATACCCAGAGGTGAGGCTGACATTAACATTCAGGGCTTTGAAGAAGGCTGACCATAATTGAGAGGTGAATTGAGGTCCTCGGTCTGACACAATGTCCTCGGGTAGGCCATACAATCGGAAGACCCAGTTGCATAGCTGTTCTGCCGTCTGTAGAGCGGTAGGTAGTTTGGGTAATGGAATGAGTCTACAAGCCTAGGAGAATCAGGCTATGATGTTGAGTATGGTAGTATAATCCTGTGAACTGGGAAGATCCGTAATAAAGTCAATAGCAATGTGAGACCAGGGTCGTTGAGGAATGGGTAGTGGTTGCAGGAGACCGGCGGGAGATTGCTTGGATGCCTTGTTCATACTACAGTTAATGCATTGTTGTATGTAATTAGCTGTGTCCTTGTGCAGTGATTCCCATCAGAAGCGGTTCTCGAGTTGATTGATGGTGGCGGTGATACCTGGGTGACTGGATGATGGATGGCAGTGAACTTGACTGATGACCTGGTTACGAAGGTGTTCAGGGACGAAGATTCTGTCAGCTGGGCAAGCCACTGGGTTCTTGTTTTGCTCCCTGTGTTGTTGGAGCAGGGTCATGATATCCCATTGAATGGGAGCAACCACTACATGAAATGGTAGGATGGGTTCTGTATCAGGTGGAATGTTCTCCTCCTCGAACTGACGTGAAAGAGCATCCGCCTTAGTGTTCTTGGAGCCGGGTCGGTAAGTTACGGAGAAGTCGAATCTAGTGAAGAATAGGGACCATCTAGCTTGACGGGGATTAAGGCGTTTGGCGGTGCGTAAGTACTCCAGGTTCTTGTGATCTGTTAGTACGGTAAACGGATGTGTGGCTCCCTCTAGCCAGTGCCTCCACTCCTTGAAGGCTGCTTTCATGGCAAGGAGTTCCCGAACCCCGACACTGTAGTTACGCTATGCAGAGTTGAGTTTCTTGGAATAGAAGGCACAGGGATGGAGTTTAGCGGCAGGATCTGGGCGTTGTGACAGGATAGCGCCGATACCTGTGTTAGATGCATCCACCTCTACAATGAAAGGTAATGAGGGTTCAGGGTGACAGAGGGTGGGTTACTGAATCATTGTTTCAGGGTTAGGAAAGCTTTGTTGGTTGATTCTGGCCATTGTAATCGTTGAGTTCCTCTTTTGACCAGTGAGGTAAGCGGAGCGACCACAGTACTGAAGTTCCTAATGAATCTCCTATAGAAATTAGCAAATCCCAGAAATCGTTGCAATTCCTTGAGGGTTGTGGGTTCAGGCCAGTTAAGCACGGCGTTGACCTTCCTCTCGTCCATGGCTACCCCTCCGGGACTGATTATGTATCCTAGGAATGTGGTGGAGGTGGTATGGAATTCGCACTTCTCAGCCTTGGCGTATAACTGGTATTGGATCAGGCATTGAAGAACTTCTCGGACGTGTCGTATATGTTCAGGAAGTGTGTTGGAGTAGATCAGGATATCATCAATGTATACGATCACAGATATGTTCAGCATATCTCTGAAGACCTCGTTAATGAATGACTGAAACACAGATGGACTATTGACCAGTCCGAACGGCATCACAAGATACTCATAGTGACCAGTGTTGGTGGAGAAGGCGGTCTTCCATTCATCCCCCTCTCTAATGCGGATGAGATTGTAGGCGCACCTCAGGTCCAGTTTGGTGTAGTATTGGGCGGTGCGGAGTTGTTCGAGGGCTGACGGAACCAACGGAAGTGGGTATCTGAATTTCACCGTCATCTCGTTTAGTCCACGATAATCGATGCAGGGGCGGAGACCACCATCCTTCTTTTCATGAAGAAGAACCCGGATGAAGCAGGAGATGTGGATGGTCTGATGAACCCCTTCTGGAGCTCCTCCTTGATATAATCTTTCATAGCGTCGGACTCAGGTTGAGACAATGGGAAGATGCGACCCTTTGGAGGAGAATGCCCAGGCAGAAGATCGATGGCACAGTCATATTTGCGGTGAGGAGGTAAGGTGTTAGCTTGTTCCTTACTGAAGGCCTCCATAAAATCAGCATATTCCTCTGGCAGATCGGGAATGGATTCTTGAGCGGGGGTAAGTGACACGGAACAGACAGGAATAGGTTTGACCAGAGAAAGACAGTTCTGTTGACAATACTTGCTCCACTTCACCACTTGACCCTCTCTCCAGGAAATCTGGGGGTTATGCAGACGTAGCCAGGGTTATCCCAGAATCACAGGTGTGTACGAGTGGGGCAGTTGCTGCGTTGATGGCCAGGTAATCCACAATACATGCATAATCTGTTGGAAATACGTCGATCTCTCTCCTCCGTAGACAGGTGGTACGTGTTAACTTGCATGGGTTCAGTAGGTTCATGAAATGGCATTGATGCTGGGTGATCAGTGCGACGAGAGTTGGATTGCCAGGCACGTTGCAGATTATCAATGGAAATGGTCAATTCGATGAAGCTGTTGAGATCTCTGCCTCGTCTATGCATGCTAGTTCAGTTTTGCAGATCATAATTCAGTCCCTTGCAGAAGAGTACTTTTAATGTGTCGCTCACCCAGTTAGTTTTTGCTGCCAGAGTGCGAAATCGTAGAGCGTCATCCGCCGCCGTCATTCTGCCTTGTGATAACTCCAATAAGCGATCTCCAGCTCCCTTTCCCTCCTTAGGATGATCGAATACAGCCCGGAACTGTTGTAGGAAATCCTGAAAGGAGGTAAATGCAGATCCATCGGAACCCCATACGGCAGTAATCCATTCTAGTGCTTTCTCAGTCAATAATGAGCAGACAAAGGCGATCCTCCCAGTATCCGTAGTATACAGCGTAGGCTGTTGTTCCACAAACAGGGAGCATTGCAATAGAAATCCCTTACACTTGCTGTCCTCACCATTGTATTTATCCAGAAAAGCGAGATGGGGATTAGCCTGAGATGGCATCCCTGCCGCGTGGGCAATGGCGGATGCTTCCGGCGTTGGTGTGGCCGCGGGAGTGGTATGGAGATTCTGGACGGCCTTGAAAAGTTATTCCGTGATAGAGGTTAGTCGATTCAGCTGGAACTGATTGGCCGCAATCTGACTGGCCTGAGCCGCCATGGTGTTATGAAGACCTTCAAAAGCCGCTGGATCTCGTGTTGGCGAAGTCTTCTGTAATGAACCAGAACTCGACATGGGATCCATAATGCAGGCTTTATTGTAAAGACTCGTAGTCGTACAGGCAATGGTCAGAACCAGCAATATCAACAGCGTGGGAAGAACAGAGAATCAAAATCCAGTAACAAGCAAGGGGTCGGTAGGTAGGCAGCAAAGGTACGTAGGGGATATCAAGCAGGATCGGTAACAGGAAATCAAACACGGGTAATAACGCTCAGAAATGACAGACGCAGCAAATCAAGACTTCGCGTTTGAACTCTTGTGGAAGTCCAGCTTATATGCACAGTCCTGATGAGTGGCACCTGTGCAGGTGATCAGAGTCCAAGGACGGGGCTTATGGGAAATGTAGTGTCGTCAGTGTAAGTGAATAAATGGATGCGTGTGTCAATATTCAGGTGAGGGTGCTCTGGCCAGCAGAGGGAATCACGGGGTTCGTCTCCGTGACATTAATGTTTGCATTTCTTTCCCTTACTGTACCTAAAATGAACCGAACCGTGATTTTTGCGTACCGTTACACCTCTAATATATATATATATGAAATATATATATATAAATATATAAATACGTATATGAAAGGAAAATAAGAGTTTTAAGTTTTCTGTTTTAGAATTTCTTTTTAATTTTTTAAACTCTTTTAATGTATTTTTTAAAAATATGATAAAATAAAAAATACATGTACAAAATAATGTACACCTTTGATTGACAAATTATGCAAAACCTTTTACACATTAAAAAAATACTTTATATAAGCTAAAACTATCATTTAAAATCATAATCATAATCCTATAGTAAACCTTTTTTTTTTTACAGTAACATGCTTTAACTAAAATGTTACTAATTATGTACTTTTTAAAACTGATTAACTATGTTTTTTGTTTTGTTTTGTTTTTTAAGATGACATCACTGACTTTCATAATTGACATCTTCTGCTTATTTGTCATACAGGTGGACCCCTTGAATATGGTTGTCAACCCTCTATTTTCTTCCAATTTTCTGCCTCCCCCAATATTTGGCCTGAATCCATACTATATTGTGGGAGACTTTTCCCTGTGGCTTTATCAACATGGCAACTAGTAAGAATGCAGTTTCACACCAGTTGAGTTAACCTCCTATTGCTAGTAAAATTAACATTTAACTGCAGTGAATTAATGCCTCTTATTAAAACAAAAGCTCCAAAAATCTCCAATACAGTGTTTATACAGCCACATTTATCTATGGCATGTAATTATTTATTAATGTTTTGTGTTGTTTTCTTAATAATCACACTTTATTGATTGGAAGCTAAAGGTCAAAATGAGCGATTTTAATCAGAGCAGGCTAAGATAGAGATATGACCTGTATTATCCTGCTATATTAAGAGCTTACACGGATCACATTCAATAATATTCATGTCATTGCTGAACAGAGACCATAATTACAGGCATTGAAACCATAATGGGAAGGGTGAAGGTTTATGTCAAAAAAATCCCTCCAACTTATCCATAAATCACTGATTTAACAAGACATCTATTGTTTTGCACTGTTGTCTCTCCAACAGCAATACTACACACCTCTATTGTTGAACTACTGTTAATTCTCCATCTTATCTTACCCACAGTGTCAATTTTCCAGACAATGTAAATCCGTCAGCAGCGGGCAGACAGCGATTCACGTGCCTGGGGAATGGTGAGGTTGATTTCTCTGTTCTTTGAGGGGAAAATTGTAGCACGGTGTGCATCAGTGAGAAGGTGAGGTGAAGTGTGCTACATCATATTTCACAGGTCATCCGAGCTCCACAATGAAGCCCCCGCCAAGCAAAAATGCACACGGTGACGTTCGTAACCTTCCATTGTCTTTTTTAAAAGTGTGACTAGAGGCTAATTCCATTTGCGAGATGCGCGGCGTTGTGAATGACACATGTGATTATGTTGCTTTTAAAGCCTTTCAACTCAGCACTTATGCACTTGTCCAAGGTAAAAATTCGTAATTCTGCGTGTTCAGAGATGAAAGCCGTTTAAAACGCTTCGCCGCTGTGTTGCAATGGGCTTGCAATTAAAGATAATGGGATAACATTTTAAGGGAAACGTTGCAGATGTTGTGCCAAAAAGTGAGTCAAGTGAGTCAAAATCATAAAACTAAAACTAAAATTTACTGTAAAAAGCTATTAACCTGAAATTAAGCACTCACCAAAAAAGCTCCAGTTAGGTGCAAAACAAGTTACTTAATATCTCAACACACATTTGTAGAGAAAACAGCCTTTGTGCTCAAAAATGATTGTCATGGCCTTTGCTATATAGCGATTTTATCTCCACAGTTGCTTTGTCACTATTTTGTAGCAATCAAGGTTGACTCACCTGAGTACAGCAAGAATTACCTTTTTATCAATGATAGCTCACACGAATCCCTCAGTGTTTGGCTTGTCAAATACCATTCTTTCTTTGACATACAAAAAAAATAAAAAATGCTGTGTGTCTATAGAAGCTGAGTTCAGGCTGAACTTCAGAACTTTTCAGGCAGACTCCAGAGAGACCATCATGCTACAATACAGCGGGGAACCACAGAAGGAATTTTGACAAGGCCAAATCAGGATGAGACAAAAGTGAGATATATACCACAGAACTATAAGATGAAAGGAAAGCCGTTGTTTAACATCTTTATGGTTCATCTAGTGGTGCTGAATTGCTTCAGTAGGCTTCAATATACCGTACAGTATGTGGTCCTGATTATTACACCAGTGTGGAACACAAGAGCCTGTCTATTCTATCACTAGCAGTTTTATGATGAGTCACTAGCAATGATATTTCTACTTCTTCATGGCATCTGCTGCCATGTGCTGCATCTGTGATTTTTTACATTTTTGGGATGCATTATAAAGCTGTAAATGTCTTTTCAACAGGCAGCCATAGAATGAGAATGATTACACTGCCAACAATTAGTCACTGCTGATTATCTGCAATCAGTTAATTATTACAATAGCAGTAATGTTTGGCAGGATCAGGGCAGGCTCTTTGTCCTGAGACAGTGGGGGTAATGTTTCAGGTGCATGAGAATCAGGATCCTCTGTGCATACAGTATGAGCTGACAACTGGAGTCCTTAGGCACATCTTGCACTAACAGATTATGGCCCTAAAACCCAACTTTACTATGGGAATGCTTAAAATATTATAGCAAAACCCCCCGATTTAAAACTTGTTTTCACATACAAGAATCAAATTATTTTATTATTATTATTATTATTATTATTATTATTATTATTATTATATATTTGTCTCATAATAATACTAATATTTAAATCATAAAAGATATAAAATATACTAATTATAAAAGTATTTATTATTATTATTATTAGCATCATCAATATTATAATAATTGTAATTTAAAATATTATTATCATTAGTGAAACAATTAGTAGTATATACAGTATGTGACCCTGGACCACAAAACCAGCCATAAGAGTCAGTTTTCAACATCATGGAACATGATCTTTACTTAATATCCTAATGATTTTTAGCATTAAAAGAAAAATCAATAAATTTGACCCATAGAATGCATATGGGTCAGTTTTCGGAAAATTTTATTTATGCATCATCTGTAATTAGAATAAATAAGCTTTCCATTGATGTCTGATTTATTAGGATCGGACAATATTTGGCCTATTACCAATTATTATTATTATTATTATTATTATTATTATTATTATTATTATTATTATTATTATTATTATTATTATTAAAATTATTTATAAAGTATTTTATATTTTCTTTTCCTGTAAACTACCATCACTTCTGCAACAACAACTCACTTTTTGCCGGACGGGAGGCTCCAGAAACATGAACCCATGATATGGCCCTGATCAGGACTTAAAGTCACGTCACAATGGGAATCATTGTAGCATCTTTTCAGACTAAGTGCCCTTTTGGACTTTCTTTTTGAGTGTTTCTCTCTGAGCAAAAAATTTCATCATCATGCACACAAAAGCACACACCTGATCGCTCCATCTGCAGAGGGATGCTAATAACCCGGAGCGCAGATGCACACCAGAAAAGCGGCCGTGACGAACTGAGTATGCGATCAATCAATAATACAGCACCCTTGCAGTGCTGCTCAGATCGTCTTCTCCCTGCCCTCCAGTGTCTGAAATATTTAAAGCGCTTGACATCAAATGAATATATTAATTTTAATTGTGCACATATCAGCTCTCGATCGGTGAAAGCTGCAAGATCTTGTAAGGGACGCTTTTCTCTGCATCTCGGATGCATCTCAGAGGAAGTGTGTAAATAACACACACATACACCACATGTTGCTTTGGCTTCTTTAGGCTAGATGTCCATACTTCTAAATGAAACAAAGTTTACTTGCACTCCCCATGTTCTCATCCCATCTGGGACGGTTAGATTTTAGGAGCTTCCAGCTTTGTATAAATTAAATTCACAAACATAGAATTGCATCAGAACAAGCTAGGAAAAGTTTCACAACTTCATGAGCTACCCTCTCAAAATGCAGCTCAGAATGTGTGCATTTAATTTTTTTATTTAATTTTTTTTTATTATTATTATTTAACTGCCAAAAAATAAAAATAAAATAAAAAAGAAAAGGTATTTTTAAAATCCTTTAATTGTTTTCCTTTAATTGTATTTTATTTTTTTGTCATATGACTTTTTAATTAGACTTTCAGACTTTTGGACCTCACTTTATTTATTTATTTATTTTATTTATTTTTTTGAGAGATGCAACCAATTTTCATCAGAAGGTTTGACTAATCCATTTTCCCCTATAGCTAAAGTTTTCCAGACCTCTTAAAACAGAGGTTCCATCTATTTTAGGTGATTCACTTGGCAGTTAAATCTTGTGTTCCATCTATTGTGCCAAATAATTATTTAAAAGTAATTTCTTTAAACAGAAATGTGGTGCTTGAAGTAATTCTTCCATTTTTCTCATTGCAGTTCCTCCAGGGTTCACATCGGCAGATGCCTTCACATTGTTCTGACCACCTGTTTTGTTTGACTCTTTTTGTTGTTTTGGCTCATTTTACTGTTTCAGTTAATCATAAGTTGTCATGTACTCCATATTGTATATGGACAGTTTTAATAAAGCAGTTACCTCAGATAAAATGTGTTGTGTGAGCATGTAGGCTTTTCTATCTGAAGGCTGTAATTTGAGGGTCTGCCACATATACAATACAAAAAAGCCATTACATCAAGGTTATTCACTGGGAGGAAACAAGATGGAAATAAATCATAAACAGACATTGAAAAAAAAAGCATGTCAATAGCATGCTATTGTTATAGCAAGTTATATAATATGAATCTAAAGAGTTGGAATATAATGCATATTTCATCATGCTGATGAAATATTTAGGATGCATATGATTTGATATTCTCTTCCTGGGGTTTTTCCTGTCTACTTTCAATAAAGTCCCCCTCTAATTTTTGTTTTGTCATTTGTTTATATGTACAGTATGTCTTTGAGCAGTAGGTGTCCTGGATTATAAAAACGGAACATAAGATCTTTACCTGATGGTGCCAAAAAATATCACAGTCTACAATGTTGTTTACTAATATCAGCATAGATGTTAAGTCAATTTTGAATAACTTAAGATGTTAAACACAAAAATGGCCAGTTACTTGTTAACAAAAAAAAAAAAAAAAAACATATTACACAAACATCTACATGTCGGTCTCTTTTAAAGTGTCTAATGAATATGTAGGGTTTTTATTACCCAATTCGGTCACACTTTATTCAGTCTCAGGTTTTTCAAAGCAGAAACAGTGCTCGACCAATCAAATACGAGATTTGGAACATATTTATAAATGGCGCATTACGTTGCATTAAAGCTTGTTATAACATTTTAAACACACTTAATGTGTCTGTTGCACAGAAGTAAGGAGAAGATGGGTTTTCAAATAAAATATAGATTTTTAAATATGAATATATTTATATATATATACATATATATATTTTTTTTAATAATTGTTTAAAACTGAGAGAGCAATCTCATCGTGAAAACTGCATATTCACTGTTTACTATCCAAATGAGGACTTCTTACCAATAATCATTTCTTCAGGCACACTTTAGAGGAGGAGGCAGAGGCAAACCCTGAGAGAGCAAGAGATGAAGGAAAAGGAAGAAAAAACAAAATAAGAGTGATGTTGTTTGCCCTATATGCCTTTATCAGCATTACCCACACAGTATCCCTGGCTTCTGCGGCCTCATAAAAGCATTAGACAGTGTGAGTGAAAATATGTGTGTTAGGCCCTGCTCTTTTCAATCATAACTCATCAGAGATCAGCCTCAAAAACAAGAACAAGAGCAAGCGTGCGGTGCAGAAAACAGAGCAGAGATGCCTGGCTCCGGAAGAGAGAGGGAGCAGGCTGAGGTGAATAGCTTGAGACTGTAGAGAGCATTCAATTAAGACCTGAACTGCAGGCTTCATTAAGCGTGAGAAGGCAATGAAAATGACCATCCATCAAAGGGAAGTGCTTGGGCCAAGTCAGAATGCAGATACAGCCTCTGTGATATGCTTTTATGACAGTGCAGTCCAGCCAACTCCCAGAATGCACAGTGGAGTACAGTGCCGCTACACTGCTCTTCAACATGAACTCTCTCTCTTTTTCACAATCACACAGTTATCTTTTTTTTTTTTTTTAAAGAACTGGTCATCCCAAAGATGAAAGCGCTGTCATTTACTCACCCTCATGTTATTTTATACCCATACTCTCTTAAAAATAAAAATGTTCTTGAGTTGCATCTATAGCATGGAACACTTCCATTGCACAAAATGTTCTTTATGTTGGAAAAAGATTCGTTAGGTTATTAAAATGTTCTTTACAAATGGTTGCTCTGTGGCATCACTGTGAAAACCCCCTTTTGGAATCTTTACTTCTGTACTGGAACACAGAAGAATATTCTGGTCATTCTTTCCAAAGCCATTATAATGGAGTTCAAGCTTCAAAAAGGATACAAAAGCAGCATAAATATATCATAAAAGTTGCTTGTAAGTTCTTGGTGAAAAAAAGAATAAAAATAAAGTTGTTGCACTGATAATCCTTCTCTCCAGTCATTGCAAAGAGCAAAAAATAGCAGATTTTGAAGAAAAAATCATTATAGTTTGGTTTTAAATCAGTCAGCTGATTAAAAAAAAATGCTTATGAATACTTCACTACACACCAAGTTGAACTTTTTTTCTTCTAGTTTTAAAAATTTGACTTTCCTCACAAAAAGCTATCGAATGGCTTCTAAAGACTTGGAATACAATGCATGAGTTGTTCTGCCCAGTTTTATTATATATTTATAGTGTTTTTTTTATTTCTTTATTCTTTATTTTTTGTTATTTTGAAACTTTACAGTACCAGATCTCATTCACTTTCATTACGTTAAAAAGAGTGCCCATGCTATTCTTCAAGAAATTCACCTTTTTGTGTTCCACAGATGAAAAAAGAAAGTATCATGGGAACCAACAAGAGAAAAATATGACAGAATTTGTTTTTTTGTGTGAACTCTTTCTTTTAACATGTTCTGCTCTTGCTAAGTCTCTAAACTATTTGATTCCCACTCTTCCAGTCTCCCCCCCCACATTTCTAGTGCTTAAAATTTTTATTAAGAGCATCAACGAAGGATTCAGTCGAAATACATAAACCTTGAGACATTATTAAGAAATTTGAATGACGTTATACATGATTCTCTTTAGTCTCACAACATATCGACAAATAAGAGAGTGTTTCCCAGTGGGAGCCTCCTAATGCTGCAGCGGAATAGCGTGAAGTGTTCACAGAACATCAAACGTTTGCCACAACATGAACCTGAACACAGACGTTGTGATCAGAAACGGAGCCTGGATTACATACAGTCCTCACAGGCCTGATCACTCGCAGATGGAGACCACTCGCAGGCGTGAGTCTGACTGCAATGCCTTTCTCATTCTGGAATGACTGATTGAGTTACATTACCTCCTGCCGTCTGACATGCAGAACTCTGACATGCAGGGAGCATGTGACCTTCTGTCATTTAAATCTTCATGTGAGCCTCCAGCTCTTCACAAATGCAATACCACAGCTCGCTGTGACATAATACGACATATCAAACCAGGGCCGCCCGCAGAATTTCATCTCAGGGTAAGCATAGAAACCTGACGAGGCTGCTTTGTGAAGTGTATACAAATTAAGCATGATTTGAATGCCATAAAGTAATGATGATAAAAATAATATTAGTAATATTGCTTACTTATAGGGTTATGGTGTGGTCACATTTGATATTTTTTGGTGAATTTTAGTGGGTGAAATCAGTCATTTCAATAAGTATTCACACGACTTGGGGAAAGTCTTTCCAAAGTTTTTCCAATGCAGATTTTGCAAAGGATTCACGCTTAACCTGATCTCATGAAAGTGCGTATCAATAGCACGAGTTTATGTTTCGATATACTGGGGTAGGCAAGTTCAGTCCTAGAGAGCCGTAGTCCTGCAAAGTTCAGCTTCAACCCTAATCAAACACACCTGAACAAACTCATCAATGTCTTCAGGATTACTAAAACAACAGTCAAGGTGAGGGTTTTTTCAGGGTTGTAGCTGAACTTTGGTTATGACCAAACCCCTGGCATATACTATTTACAGGCAGGAACTGACTTGTTGACTTGTGCATATGATAGGCCAGTGGTTTCCAATCATGGTCCTGGAGAACCCCCAACACTGCACATTTTTGGTCTCTCTCTTATCTGACACACACATCTGAGGTCTTGGAGTCTTCACTAATGAGCTGATGAGCTTGTTCAGGTGTGCTTGAAAAGAGAGACATCTAAAATGTGCAGTGTTGGGGGTTCTCCAGGACTAGGATTGGAAAGCACTGTGATAGGCAATTGGTATTAGGGTTGTGGGGTAGATGCATATCATATGCACACGAAAACTGTTAATTATATGCACACCAACAAATAGCGTATCATGTGTACACATAAACTGCATATTATATGCACGTCAAATACGAGACATTAAGCTCGCAATTTCTGCTCTTCATTAACACAATTTTTGTTTGTATTTGGCATACTATTTATACACATTTTCATGAGACAGGGCCATACAACTTGACAATAGACAATTAGGACTTTTTTGGACTTGAAATGTCACTAATGAGATTGCAACTTCCTTTCTAACAGGAAATGTTCTTAAAACGTTCTAATGAGGTTCTTAAAAAGTTATGGACAAATGTTCTTCCAGTAACATTAATAGATGCTTGTTCAAAGTTATCTGGTCTTTAATAATGTTAGATCAAAAAGTATTCATATATCGTTCTTGGGACATTTTTTTTCTGAAATATTATAGTTGGATGTTCATCGAGTGTGCCACTTTGTAAAATATGTACGAATTGCCGTGAGATCGGGTTGGTTTTTACATATTATTATTATTTTTTTTTTTTCAAAATGTTTCAATAATGTTTGCAAAAAGATACAATGAGATAGGAGAACGAATTTTAACTTTGTATACCCATAACATCGTTGTGGTTGCCCAAGGCACCAAGGGCATTCACTACAACCAGATGTAGGCAATATTTTGCCTGATAGTGAAGTTAGCCTTTATTAAAAGACCAAAAAGGTTAAAAACAAAAGTGAGAAGAAATATTGACTTCTGATATACATATATTTTGTTGGCAGATCTTTAGTTCAAAATGACTCCAAATACTGCCTTTATTTGCAAAGCTATATTAGATAGCTCACTCCATAATCACTTAAAGAAAGTAAGGTTAAGGTCACCAGTGCCAGAAGGGAACAGGCATGAAAAATAAAACTAATGTGCTTTTTTATTTTAATATTGCAGTGGGGTCAAACTGACTTCGGTCATAATATAAGAGTTAATCATACAGTAACTGCTTTTTTAAGTTTTTCAACAAAGAAGACAGCAGACGAGTTCTTGATGCTGAAGAGTAAATAACTGATTATGCATCCACATATCTCATTCAGACCAGCACATTTTAGTGTCACAAAGTAATTAAAATTTCACAGCACAGCACAGCAGTAGCTTTCAAGCAGATGTACATAATTGCCATCATATCCACATGTGATGGATATCTCCATAGTTCTGAAGTTTATGCTTTTCAGGATGCCTGCACGTTCTAATCTCATATAATTTCATGGTATTTTGAAGTGGTTAAGCATTATGTTCACAACAGCTCACAGATATTAAGTATTTTATAAAAGCATACAAATATTTGATCTACTTTTCAAGAAATAAATATAGCTCATTAAATGCATCATCAATATAATGCATAACACACATTTTTTTAGAAATAAATTGCAAGTGTATTCCATTTTCCATTTTTCCATTCCATTGAGGGCCAGTAAGATTTTTGAATGTTTTTGAAAGAAGTCTCACCAAGAGTGCATTCATCTGTTCAAAAATACAGTGAAAACAGCAATAAACTATGATTAGAATAACTGTTATTATTTTAAAAAATTTTAACAGAATGTATTCCTTTTTTTAGGGAAAACATTCTTATATGCTGATTTTCTGCTCACGAAATTAAGTTAAAATTAAGAAAAAAACGTTTTTATTATCATCATATTATTATCATCAACAGTTTTTCTGCTTAATATTTTTTATGGATATAAGGATGCATTCTATTCAGGATTCTTTGATGAATAGAAAGTTTAAGAAACCAACATTTATTTGAAACTTTATAACATTATAAATGTATTTAATGTATCAGATTTTTTTGCCTTTGCTGAATAAAATAAATCAAATTTCCTTCTTTAAAAAATGCACAGTAGTGTATGTCTTTCACTGAATATTTATTTTATATTTTATTTTATAATACAGTTTGTTGGCATTATAATACATTTAAACAACCTTACTTGACCTATTGTCCCTTGCTGCTTCTTAGTAAATAAACAGGCTATCCAAATATAGCAGACCTTTCTTCTTCCATGGATGTGATATAGATTTCCAAAACTAGACAGAGTACCATCAACAATCAAACCATTTAGATCAATAAACCCCACACAGATAAAGCCCTGCGGGTTCCCACGGGTAAGGTTGACCCTTGTGTGACGGAGCCAAATAAGTAAAGTATCTGACCTGAGGGTCACGAGTTTTCCTACTTCGATTGCTTAGTCAAACAAATGGTTTCACACCAAACAAATGAAATTAACTGAACTCTGATGACAAACAAACTCAATTTCACATTATGTCCATTTCAGCCTGATCCAGGTGCACATTACAGTGTCTATGAGTAGGTTTGGTTTAGATAAATGAGTCCAAAGAATCTGTTTTCACTTACTGATGCTTTCCGTTTACTCTTCTGCACTCGCCACACACAGCAATCTGTTTGCCATGCTGTCGTTGTGTGCGAAGTGAAGAGGAACACAGGTGTTGTTCTTATGAAACGCTCGTTGCGCGACTCTCCCACAGCCAGCTCTGTCAATCAACGCCTTCAGAGGATTTTTTTTTTCGCCAGATTTATCTGAGTAATACTTGTTTGACAGGATTTACATTGACTTGCTTCAAAATATATTCAGTTATCCATGTTGTCCTCACAAACGTATTCACCTGAGTAAAGCTAAAATGGGACTATTCGCTGGCACAGCCCAAGTAGCTTGTTTATAATCTCCACTGCCAATTGGAGGGAAGCTGTAAATCCAGGAACAATCTTTTGGGGTTTGTTTTTAGAGTTGCACACGTTTATGGGAGAAATAGTGCGTGTTTCACATGGCCCCTGTGAGCATTTGAGTGCATGCTGCATTCTGGATGAATAATGAAAGACCTACACACTTGCACACCTCAAACCGCAGCCTATGTTAGAATGTGACCTCTCATGCAGACAGGTCAGAATGCAAAACGCACAAAACATGTGGCAGATGATAATGATTTACTGGCTTTTAACTTTATAGTAAATAGTTTATATGATATACCATGTTAAACATGTTTTTTTGTGGTTTTATTAGCAAATATTACCCTAGTAAAAAAAATACAAAATGTATTTGAAATAAATTGTTTTGTGCTAAGTATACTTCTAATGCATTTACATATTTATGTTCAGGATCAAGATCACGTTTGGGGGGTGGGGGTCATGATCGCAAAATTACATTCATTGGGGGGTGGGGGTTTCGCAATGCATCCTCAACTCTGGCTGATAGATTGAATATTATTACAAATTCTCTATTCTATAAACTTTTTTAGTGCATTTGTGTAACCCCTCTCTCCCGGGTCCTCTCCGCCACTCCTCACACTCGCTCTGAGCAGGGCTCGAACCCGGGTCTCCGGCATGGGAGGGAACGCACTAACAAGGAGGCTAAATGGCTACTGTGAGTGAGGTTTACCTGCAAAGCACTACTCGCTGGCCTCCGTTACACTCACCCCCCTAAACCTCACTCCCATCCGGGTCACGGCACCAATGTAACCCCTCTCTCCCGGGTCCTCTCCGCCGCTCCTCACACTCGCTCTGAGCGGGGCTCGAACCCGGGTCTCCGGCATGGGAGGCGGACCTGCACAGCACTACTCGCTGGCCTTCATTACATTTGCATACACAAATGTCTTTCCTACTGTTCATTCAGACAGTTGCTTTATAGAAATGAGAATAGAAAAGTGTTCTTATCTTTCATCTGCCACGAGTGAGATATTCAAATAATTTATCTTTTCAGACAATATGTTACGCTTTGGTGTGTATGCGAGAAGGAATCGGTCTGTTAATCTTTTCACCTGTTTAAACAGATAGACGAATGACATTTTAATGTCTTTTTGCTCCTATTAACATAGATTGTTTTCTGAGCAGGAGGAAAATGAAGCTTTCAACCTTGCTGTTTCTTCTCCCTCTCAATAATGAAATTAATGAGAGTAACATAACTGACGTCATAGTCACAGGACTAACCCGAGTAACAGGGATGACAGGACACACATTCTTCAGCACACTGCACATATTTGTTTACATAATACTGTACAGTTAAAATGATATTGTTTCACACTTATTTAGCATAGTTTTATGACAATAGTAAACAGTCTGTTGTTCAGTTTAAGTCAGTTCTTTGTTGATTTAGCCCATATATTTCTAAGAGATGTAGGGTATTGTACTTAGATAATGTGGCCACCTGTTTGTCTGTGTCCCCTCACAGAGCTTCAAATATATTGATCTGGTTCGATTATTACAGGGACTTATGTGAGGATCCTGTTTGTGGACTTTAGTTCGGCTTTCAACACCATCATCCCAACAACCCTCCAGACCAAACTGACGCAGCTCTCTGTTCCTAGCTCTATCTGTCAGTGGATCACCAGCTTTCTGACAGATAGGCAACAGTTAGTGAGACTGGGGAAATTCATGTCAAACAGCTGCTCCACCAACACTGGTGCCCCTCAGGGATGTGTTCTCTCCCCTCTGCTCTTCTCCCTGTACACCAACGACTGCACCTCTAAAGACCCCTCTGTCAAGCTCCTGAAGTTTGCAGACGACACTACAGTCATCGGCCTCATCCAGGATGGTGATGAGTCTGCTTACAGACAAGAGGTTGAGCAGCTGGCTGTCTGGTGCAGTCTTAACAACCTGGAGCTGAACACGTTCAAAACAGTGGAGATGATTGTGGACTTTAGGAGAAACCCCCCTGCACTTTCCCCACTCACCATCATGAACAGCACTGTGGCTGCAGTGGAGTCATTCAGATTCCTGGGAACCACCATCTCTCAGGACCTGAAGTGGGACAATAACATTGACTCCATTGTGAAAAAAGCCCAACAAAGGTTGTACTTCCTTCGCCAGCTGAGGAAGTTTAACCTGCCACAGGAGCTGCTGAAACAGTTCTACTCAGCCGTCATTGAGTCAGTCCTGTGTACTTCAATTACTGTCTGGTTTGGTTCAGCTACAAAATCAGATATCAGAAGACTACAGAGAACTGTTCGGACTGCTGAAAGGATTATTGGTGCTCCCCTGCCCACCCTCCAAGAACTGTACACATCCAGAGTGAGGAAAAGGGCTCAGAAAATCACTCTGGATCCCTCACATCCAAGTCACCCCATCTTTGAACTTTTGCCATCTGGCCGGCGCCTCAGAGCCGCAAATACCAGAACAGTAAGGCACAAGAATAGTTTCTTCCCCCAGGCAATCTACCTCATGAACAGTTAAATGTTTCCCACTTAAACTTATGCAAAAAATGTGCAATATCCTTATATTTATTTGTTACCCCTCCACCCTAGAACATTCCTGCATCTCACTCAGTCCTATTCCATTATCATTTATAGCACAATTGTTTATACACTTATTTATTTGCCAATTTGTAATTCTCCTTTTTTTTTTTTTTTGTCTGTGTGTTGTTGTCTCTGTGTACTGGAAGCTTATGTCACTAAAACAAATTCCTTGTATGCGCAAGCATACTTGGCAATAAAGCTCTTTCTGATTCTGATTCTGATTCTGATTATTAGGCAAGGAAGATGATCAAATCTTGGCCTTTCTGTGATCATCTGAAACCAGACCAATATCATGACTTTCTTGAACATTGTAAGACTGGGGTAAAGGTCTGGAGTCTCCTTGCTGCTCTTGTTTGTAATTTAATTTTAATAGATGCATTATTGACAATGAGTTATTGAAAAAGAAAAGAAAACAAGTTTTATTGAAAATGGTAATCCTATTCTGGGCTGCATTTCCCAAAAGAATTGAGCCTAAATTGATAGTAGCTGCATGGATTTCAATGGGTCAACGATATACTTTAGCTTACGATGCTTTTGGGGAACAAATAATTGTTTAAATTTACATTTTAAAAATGGCAACAGTATCAATACTGCGGCTGCTGCACTCGTGGGGTTTGCAGGTGGATCTGTCAGAGGGAATGGAGATGGGCCAGTCCTTATCTCCTTCCTCATCTGCCAGATCCGGCGCCCAAACCCTGGGTTCGGAAGCACGCTCGTCGGTTTCTTCCCCCCAGGGTGAGGGATCAGCTCTTCACCTCTCTTCCTCCGAGGAGGTCGATGTGGAGACTGTTGCTGGGGATTCGCCACCCCTGTCGCCCCAATATGAGGAGCTTTTGGAGGTGGTTACTCACGCAGTTGATAAATTAAAAATCGAATGGCCCGCTGAGAAACATACTGAGCCACAGAAAAGCAAGCTAGATGAACGCTTTCTGCGGCCGAGGCAACCACCTCCACATCGGAGCCTTCCATTCTTTCCCGATCTCCACGACGAAATCGCGAGATTGTGGAGTCATCCGTATTCGACCCACCTCTTTGGCCCCGATTCACTATACTATGGCAACGTGATGGGGCTGGGAGAGTGGGGTTATAGAGCGGTGCCACGGGTCGAACAGATGCTCGCGGGCTATCTGTCGCCCGGGTCGGCATTGTCTCTAAAGGCTCTGACGTTGCCCACCAAGCCTCTCAGAGTTACATCTTCGCTGGTTGGCAAAAGATATGTGGCAGCAGGTCAGGCTGGGGCTTGCTTTCACACCATGGCGGTCCTACAAGCATATCAGGCCGACCTGCTGGGAGATATCGACGAGGGGGAGGGGATCAAGTCTGATGATATTCAAGAGCTTAGAAGGACCGCTGATCTCTCCCTCTGCGCCACTAAAGAGACCGCTCGCGTGATTGGGCGGTCTATGGCAGCCTTAGTGGCCACGGAGAGGCATTTATGGCTGACCCTGTCAGAAATTAAAGAGAGGAACAGGGTCTGCCTCCTGGACGCCCTGCTTCAGCCTTCTGGCCTGTTTGGCGACACCCCCACGCAGGGACCGAGGGTCTCATTGACGCTCTGAGTCGGGGACTTCCAAGTCTAAGCCTGATCTAAGAACAATTATCGAGGCTCGGAAGTCCTCGACAAAGAGATCCTGACGCCTGTGGTACAATAGAAAAAGGCTACTGCATTCAGTTCGGTCATCCACCGCCGAAGTTCAACAGGGTTACACCGACAATAGTCGGCCCCCGGCAGGCTCTGGTTATGGAACAAGAAGTGAATAGCCTATAAAGGAAGGAGGCCATCAAGGTGGTCCCTCCTCTAGACAGGAATTCCGGGTTTTACAGCCGGTATTTCATAGTTCCAAAGAAGGATGGGGGGTTGCGTCCGATCTTAGACTTACGTCACCTGAACCGCTCAGTTATGCCACTGAAGTTCAAAATGCTCACTGTCAAACAGGTCATAGCTCAAATCAGATCCGAGGACTGGTTTGTCACAATAGATTTAAAAGACTCATACTTCCATATATCCATCCTTCCACAACACAGGAAGTTTCTGAGGTTCGCTTTCGGGGGCAAAGCTTATCAATATCGAGTACTTCTCTTCGGCCTTGCACTCTCACCCCGCACGTTCACGAAATGTGTAGATGCGGCTCTGGTATCCCTCCGTATGCAGGGCATCCGCATTCTAAATTACATAGACGATTGGTTGATTTTAGCTCAATCAGAGCAGATGGCGGTTCGACATCGAGATGTCGTTCTCGCACATATGGGGGAGCTGGGTTTGAGAATAAACGCCAAGAAGAGTGTACTTTCTCCAGTTCAGAGAACCACCTATCTAGGCGTAGTGTGGAATTCGACCACGATGCAGGCACGTCTGTCTCCTGCTCGGATCGTGTCGATCCTCACATCAGTCGAGAGAGTCAAAGAAGGCCAGTCACTCACTGTCAAACAATTTCAGAGATAGTTAGGTCTGATGGCAGCTGCGTCCAACGTGATACCTTTTGGCCTGCTGTACGTGAGACCCCTGCAGTGGTGGCTCAAGTCCAAAGGCGTTTCCCCCGAGGGGGAATCCAATTCGAGTTATCAAGGTCACGCGGCGATGCCTTCGTGCCTTAGACATGTGGAAATAACCTTGGTTCTTGAATCAGGGCCCGGTGCTGGAAGCTCTTTGTCGCCGTGTAACGCTAGCGACAGACGAGCCCTCACCGGTTGGGGTGTGGTCATGAGTGGCCACCCTGCCCGCGGTCTGTGGAGCAGTCGCCATCTGACAAGGCACATCAATTGCCTAGAGATGCTAGCGGTCTATCGAGCATTGAAACATTTCCTCCCAGACCTGAGAGGTCACCATGTGTTGGTGCGCACTGACAACACAACGGTGGTCTATCCGTATGCAGGGCATCTGCATTCTAAATTACATCGACGATTGGTTGATTTTAGCTCAATCAGAGCAGATGGCGGTTCGACATCGAGATGTCGTTCTCGCACATATGGGGGAGCTGGGTTTGAGACTAAACGCCAAGAAGAGTGTACTTTCTCCAGTTCAGAGAACCACCTATCTAGGCGTAGTGTGGAATTCGACCACGATGCAGGCACGTCTGTCTCCTGCTCGGATCGTGTCGATCCTCACATCAGTCGAGAGAGTCAAAGAAGGCCAGTCACTCACTGTCAAACAATTTCAGAGATTGTTAGGTCTGATGGCAGCTGCGTCCAACGTGATACCTTTTGGCCTGCTGTACATGAGACCCCTGCAGTGGTGGCTCAAGTCCAAAGGCTTTTCCCCCGAGGGGGAATCCAATTCGAGTTATCAAGGTCACGCGGCGATGCCTTCGTGCCTTAGACATGTGGAATAAACCTTGGTTCTTGAATCAGGGCCCGGTGCTGGAAGCTCTTTGTCGCCGTGTAACGCTAGCGACAGACGCGTCCCTCACTGGTTGGGGTGTGGTCATGAGTGGCCACCCTGCCCGCGATCTGACAGGGCACATCAATTGCCTAGAGATGCTAGCGGTCTATCGAGCATTGAAACATTTCCTCCCAGACCTGAGAGGTCACCATGTGTTGGCGCGCACTGACAACACAACGGTGGTCTCTTATATAAATCACCAGGGGGGTCTGCGTTCACGCCCCTTGTACAAGCTGGCACACCAGATCCTTCTGTGGTCCCAGGACTCCTCTAGCTCAGAGCAGTGTATATTCCTGTGAGATTGAATGTGGGAGCAGACATACTGACGAGACAGGGGCCGAGGCCCGGGGAATGGAAACTTCACCCAGAGGTGGTGAAGCAGATATGGAGAGTGTTTGGCACAGCCCAGGTGGACCTCTTTGCAACTCAGGAGACATCGCAATGTCCCCTCTGGTTCACTCTAGTTCATCCAGCTCCTCTGGGACTGAACGCTATGGTACAGACTTGGCCCAGGCTTCGTCTGTACGCATTTCCCCTTATCGCTCTGCTCCCAGGAGTTCTGGCGAGAGTACGCCGGGACGGGGTCCGTCTGTTATTAGTAGCCCCGTTCTGGCCGGGCCGAGTATGGTTCGCAGATCTACTCTCGCTCCTCGACGGCTCTCCGTGGGAGATACCGATCAGGACAGACCTACTCTCACAGGCACAGGGCACAATAATTCACCCTCGCCCGGAGTTGTGGAAACTGTGGGTGTGGCCCCTGAGGGGGCACAGCTCATAGAATCCGGTCTCTCAACTGAGGTTGTTGAGACCCTCCTCCAGTCCAGAGCTCCCTCTACGAGGAGACTGTACGCCCTGAGGTTGAAACTCTTCACCTCATGGTGCAGAGACTGCCAGCTTGACCCTGTTACCTGCCCAGTTGTTACAGTTCTGGAGTTTCTACAAGCTAGGCTCTCTGCGGCGGGATTAACCCACTCCACCTTAAAGGTGTACGTGGCGGCCATAGCTGCTTACCATGTCCCTTTCAATGATCAGTCAGTGGGTAGACACTCCCTAGTTACACGTTTCCTCCGCGGTGCGCTGAGGCTGAGACCTACAGTACTGTCCCGTATTCCCCCATGGGACTTGGTTGTGGTGTTAGAGGCTCTCAGTAAAGCTCCATTCGAGCCAATACAAGATACCTAGACTATACTTACCTAGACTTTGCCCCTGGTATGGCCAAAGCATTCCTATACCCTCGAGCGGGTTATGTTCCTAAGGTTCCCTCTGTTACACCCCGACCTATCGTACTGCAGGCCTTCTGCCCTCCTCCCTTTCGGGAGCCAGACCAGGAAAAGCTAAATTGTATGTGTCCAATGCGAGCACTGGAAAGGGGTCTCCTGCCTCCAAGCAGACCCTAAGTCGTTGGATAGTCGAGGATATCAACGTCTCCTATGAGTCCTCTGGTCTTCCCCTTCCTTTGGGATCCAAGGCTCACTCCACTCGGGGTATTGCGGCCTCTAGGGCCTTCTCAGCAGGTATGTCCCTCTTGGACATCTGCAACGCTGCGGGGTTGTCCACGCCCTCTACATTTGTCAGATTTTATGACCTTGATATGCGAGCCACTCCGGGCTCTTCTGTTCTCTCTTCTAGCTGTTCGGATACACACTAGGCAGGGATTTGGAAGTCTGGCAGCGTGGGCACATCGTTCCCCAAAGCGCTTGACGCAGCTTGAGTTCCTGAAAAGGAATGTCTCAAGGTTACGAATGTAACCCTGGTTCCTTAAAGGAACGAGACGCTGCGTCGCAGAGCCATTGAGACGTTTCTCAATTGTACTAAAACAAAACACTATTGCTGTTTTATTTAATACAAAAAAGCAGTCAGATAGATTACAAATTCAGATAGATTCAAATTACATACCTTTACTAAATATATTTTATAACTTTTTTCCTGCCTTCATTTTGTAAACATTAGTTAAGCTCTTGCAAAATAAAACATTAACTATTCCTCTTCAGAAAGCATCTTTCGGGGGAAATCATTATTATTTGATGTACCTGGCTGACTTTCCAGCATGATTCAGTAAACACGGAGAGACCTTTTCAGCTGGTGGCTGCCGAAGTGTGTTAAGAAAGTGTCAGATGATGCCCTGTGAGGAGCTCTTAACTTCTGAACATGAGGTGCAGGCATATATTTTATATACAGGCCGTGGTAATGCTGACTTAAAGGATCACTAAACTGCCTGACATTAAACATATAAAATGAGAGCAGATGAAGGCATAAAACATACAAAAGTAAGCGCAATGTCTCCTTTCCCTCTTTAACTCATTTTAATGCCATGTCATCATCATCACCGTCTGGTCGGCCCCTCCTTATTTGGGTTGCCATCCTCTCAGTCTGGCCTAGTTTGAATGACTCACTCTTTATGATAAGGATTTCCCTGCGAGTGCTTGCCTCATGGGAATGCCATCAATCTGAGCCCACTGCCCTCTCTTCATCTTCCCATGCCTTCAAAAAAAGGCTACCTGTGCAGGTTAATATAACATACACCGGGGCAACTGCTCGCAGACTTGATGTTCCACCCCAAAAGACACTCTGTACACATATGTACACCTCTTCCATTTTAATACCGGCTGTCCTTGTGCCCTCAGCAGTGATTCAGACAGGAATTACTTTCCAGAGCTGCACGGATATCCTCTAAATGCGTTTTACACAGGGCTGTGAAATCTGAAACGGTCGACTCACTTATAGCTGAAAGATTGCATAATTGAGTGAGGGATTGCTGTTTAGTTTGACATCTCAATAGCACACACACACAAAAAAAAATAATAATTTAAATTTAAAAACCTGACAAAAAACAAAACAAAAAGAAATAGGAGGACTTTCATAAAGTTCGTCATTTTTGAATACAAATTTTCCAAATAAACCATCTATGTAAATTGATAAGTTAAATTATTAAGTCTGTGTGTAAAGGATTCTGTTTGTGAGCCTATGATAAGGTCTTAAAAATAAATAAGGGAAGGGAACACAACATTCAGGCAGATAACGGACATCTTTTGCAGAAAAGGTAAATAATTTGGATAAATGGCTGATTTCGTTGTGGAATAAAGGCTTTTTCATGCAGCTCTGTCTCATGTTGATCTGGTTCTTCCGGTTGTCACATCAGGCTCAATACAATGCATATCTAAAGGGCTCCTGCCCCCTTGTCAATGTCCCACCCTCATTCCTCAGGAGGCAGGGGAGCTCTATCCATCACTGCACTGGAAGTGTGCACCTCCATCAGCTATCAGTGTGACCCATCAGTCCTGAATAGGAGTCTGTCTGATGAACCCAATGATTTGCTGTCACCCTTCCGCTTTGGTGTGCCAACACTGATCCTGCTCTAAACACACACATGATATCGTCTTACTGTCTACTACCCATCTGTCTCCTCTTCTTCTTATCATCTGTTTACCTTTAACCAGGGTCCAAAATTTGTGGCTCTTGTGGCTAACTCAAATGGCTGCTGAAAATTCAGGGTTGCCATCACAGGAACCAATGCAGTCACCATGTCACAGTTGCATCTTACTGAAAAAAAATAATAAAATAAAATAAAATAAAAAGTAGTAAGAAGATGCATCTGTAAATCTGAATAATGCATAATCATGTGTAAAAAATAAATAAATAAAGACATAAATAAAGAGGAAGGAACACATTCAGAGGACAAACTGGGTAAATAGAAGAAAAAACTGGCCTTTCAGATCTGCTGCACAGGATGCCTTTCTGGTTACTGCAATACATCACCCTTCTCCAATCTGGTGTTTCTGTTTCCTAGTAAATAAATAATCATTGTTTATTTCCAAGTGCATTTACACTATATCAGTATGTCTGAATTGTTAAGTATCTGAACCCGACAAAACCTTTGGAGATGTCCAGTGGCATTCTCAATTCAAACAAACAAACAAATAAATACAAATATTTTTAATAATATTGTATTTTATATATTATATCTATTATTATTATTATTTTTTATTTATTTATTATTATTTTTTTTTTTTTAATGTTTAGGAAGTATATAATAATTATGATAAATAAATTGAACTAAACAAACATGTCTCTTTGTATGTCCTCTTATACTTAACCTAATAATGATATGTCCCATGCAGCGATCTCTGTCGATCCGTGAATCATGCGAGTTCATTGAGCACACCTCCCAGTGGCGAACTATTGATCATCTCTGATCTTGGATCAGTTTTATCAATTTGTAGACATTTGTGTAATTGAAAGGATGAGTTGTAGTATCTTACTGGCCTGTTTAAGCTCTCCATAAAACAACATTTATTTTTTTATAACTCATCCGTTTAAATTATATTAAGCCTTAAAGTTCTGCATAATTAAAGATAGTTCATTCAAAAATTACATTTGATGTTTATCTGCTTACCCCCAGGGCATCTAAGATGTAGGTGACATTGTTTCTTCAGTAGAACACAAACTGAGATATTTAACTCAAACCGTTGCAGTCTGTCAGTCATATAATGCAAGTGGATGGGAATCACGGCTAAAACATACAATAAAACAACAACAACAACAAAACATATACAAACAAAACCAAATTAAACCCTGCTGCTTTTTTATGTTTTAGCCGTGATTCCCATCCACTTGACTGCAACAGACTGCAACAGTGTGAGTTAAATAACTCAGTTTGTGTTTTACTGAATAAACAACGTCACCTAAATCTTGGATGCCCTGGGGGTAAGCAGATAATTTTTGAATAAATAATAAATAAATGAAATAAATCGCAGCATGTATCAAAAACATGACTTTACAGTCTGGAAAATAAAGTAGGATATAAGAATTTTTTTTTGCGGACCCTCTGTCACTTTAAGAACCACTGGTCAAAACAGAAGAAAACCCTGTCTAGACTCTGCCCCGGAACGGATTGTATCGAGCTATTCATTTGTCTGGTTATTTGATGAGAAAAATATGAAATGTAGTTGCAATAAACACATTAAGAAATCGTACACCTGCAGCAGTGGAGGACTATTATTCTGCCTCGTGTAACTGCAGAAGAACTGATGACTTCAAGGTTTGGTCTATGGCTGACCAATCAGCAGATAGGGCATTTAATTCTCACCCACGTGTAGAAATATCAAGAATATCACATATTTTTCTACCTCTAAATGAAAAAAAAGGAAAATCTGTTGGCCACCATGTACATGGATGGACCCTTCAACCACCTTCACCATTGCATCATCCAGACTTTGTTCTGTAGAGTTATTTTTTGAAGGCAGCAGGTTGAGGGAAGGACATTGATGGCATCATAATGAAAAGACATTTATTAGTATGAACAGACAGCAGTAACATGCAGTCCAACAATCGCAGTAATATTACAAACTAACTTTCACTAAATCAATCACTTAGATGATAAGTGCTGTCAATATATAAAAAAAAAATTCAAACAAAAAGAAAGAAAAATAATGATGAGGTTAAAACCCATGAGGCATCGCTGAGGCAAATCTAACAATATTAGTATTCATTCACTCAGACACCAAGTTACCTTGAGTTACATTTAGACCTTAAATAAGTTAATACCACAAGGATTACCTCAAAAATGATCCCCTTTCCATCCCCATCCCGCTGAACTGCACTGTGGTTCTCAGCTGCAATGTACTAGGCAGATCACAGCGTTTATCAGCCATTCCCACACGTAATGTCCTCTTATTAGATTTAAATTGGTATACATGGCATGTGGGGCCAAAGAACATGCCATGTTAGTATTCATCCCCATGTTGCTCTTTCTTCTAGTTTGCTGAGGCATTAGTATTTGTACCAGCTCACCTGTGGTCATGAGTTGCTAAATGACATCATCTCGGGATTCTCCCTATTGGCTGAAATTAGGGTAGCAGGCAAAGTGTCAGTACTGTAATTGGGAGCTTATATAGCAGGTCACGTTCTGCACCACATGAATGGATTCTGAGCCCACTGAAGGATAAACTGATGAATTTCTGTTTAGTTCTTGGTAAAAAGGAGATGCAAAACATATTACAGCCTACTAAACTGTGTACATGATACTGGTTTCATACATCAAATCAGTAAACAATAAATGATATTGCTTTCATACAAAGGTTTAGTAAACAAGACATTAATATTGAGAAACTTACATAATATAAACAATATTACCATTTACTTTGATTATTTTGTGCCGCCAATGACAACAGTCCTAATTAAAGTCTCATATATTGGTTCCTGATGAATGAGTCTTTTTGAAGAATCGCTGAATCAATGACTCAATTAATCACTCTAGCGCTAGTCATTTTTTAAGTTCCTGCATGAATCAGCACGTTTGAATGAACGGTTTGAGTGAATAATAAATGAATCACTCATAAAACAATCACTTGTTGACACATTCTGGTGTATAATTTAACTTGCAAAAAACATCTCATGTTGGAAACAGTTTAAAAAAACCTCTGTTTTCAATGAGATAAAACAGTGTTTGCGTGCGGATGGGAAGCCAAAAACATAAAAACTTTAATACTTTTGTTTACAATATGTGTAGGCTTATCCCTTTCTTCCCCTGCTTCCTTAATTTAGAGTTAGCCTACTTATAATGACAAGGGTACTGTAACATTGCATTCTGCAGGCTATTCTTAATTGGAATTCCTTACACCTTCTTTCACTGTCTGCTGAAAGTTAAAGTGCACAAATTGGTAAGTTTGTAGACTTCTGAAATTAAAAATCTCAGAATTAAACATGCTTTCTATTTTTAATGAAGTCATTATGCAGGCTTTTACAAAGCTGATTGTCTAGTCATTTTTGAAAACATCCTGTCGAACAAGAGAGTTCTTCACAAAGGCTAATCTGCCCCTGTCGAACCTCACTATGCACCCATCAAAAGGTGTGCATGTGTTTCAATGCCTAAATGAGAACAATAAGAATACCACATAATTATGATGGCTATTAAATTACGTGCATTTAAAGTGAGGATTATGTAATTTGAGTAAAACTCACACACACACAAAAAAAAAAAAATTCTGATAACTGATAATGATTGGAAAAGCAACTGTTTGGTCCCTCATTATTACATCGCTCGCTCACTGATCAGTTCTTTTTGGTACGTTTCTTACCTCTAACCTCAATTCAAGAGCCATTTCATTACAGTGATGAACATGTCATCTTATTGCATTCAATCCTCTCTTTCTCTTAACGGAGCAACTCATTTGGTTTCACCCTCCTCTATGTGGTATTGATTTCATTGACCGTCGCAAATGATGGCAGAGTACTGTTTGCCGTGAGATAATTGCTTCATCATTGGTCCTGTGATGAGACTCTGAGTCCTCTCCATGCATTCACAGCCACACCACCTGCAAGGGTGACTACTAAAACATAAGATGATAGAAATTCACTAAACAGTTGCATTTCATGTGGTTTTTCAAAGAGAAATAAATAGACCAACACTTTTAAAAATAAAGATTCCAAATAAGTGTTTTTGCAGCAATGCCATAGAACTACTTTAAATGTTCTCCATGGAACCATAGATGCAGATCTGTTGTTTTTAAAGGGGTGGATGACTGGTTTTTATCTAGGCTTGATTGTGTTCATGGGGTGCAGTCTAACATGTGTTCCCCGCCCTCAGAAATACACGTGGACTCTGATTGGTTAGCTAGTCCAGTGTGTTGTTATTGGCTAAACTGCCTTCTAATGCATGTCTAAACACTAAACACTGCTCTGCATGTGCAAGTTATGCTCCTTCCACAAGAATGCAATGCTGTTGACAAAAACATGACTTCATTCCAGATGGCCATTTTATTATGAAAATATTGCTTATAATGGAATATTTTGGTAAGGTGAAGTAAAATTCAAATGTCCTTCTGTGTGTGTCCTCTTTACTTCATCATTTGCTCACTTTCATCATTCTTCTCATGCACTGCTTTGCTAAGCTTAATAGCCAATCAGAGTATAGTGTAAAAAAATGGCAAAAAATAGACAATGTACTGTATTGTATTAGAATTAAGGATTTTTTTTAGCATTTTTTTAAAAGGTGTTTGTCACTTCCTTCCATTGTGCTATTAATGGATAATGTACTGGCAGAAAATTATTGGTGTTAATAATCTGTCTGGTCGACTGATCACGATTTAAGATGATCAATTGGCCAAAAAGCCACCAACGGGGACTGACTGGTGAAAAGGACACTACAAAAACTCAACCGATAGATGCCAAACTGAGTACAAATGACAAAAAATAATGAACATGACATGAATATTATCTAAACTATATTTTGTCGAAAGTGAAAACAAAAACGTGTAAAAAAAATCTTATGATAATATTATGATAATTCACTTACGCAGTCTGCTACACAGTCACAGGGCATGGAAGTAGGTGTTACAGGCTCTTTGTTTTGTGAGCCTAGAGGTTTAAACTATGTGAGGAAGGCTTTGCCTTTCCATAAGCTGGGCCTGATGAGCCGGAAGGCAGGTGTCATGAAAATGAGTGTGGCTCATTATTAACTTGTTTCGCATTCACCGAAATGGCTCTGCTTTTATGATTTAGCATGAAGATGGTTCAGCTATTCAATTAATCTAACTTCAACATTAAGCATCAAGCACACCAAGCCTACAGTAAAGTGACACATGATCAGTGAACACATTCAGGGCACATACTGGCTTATTCACATATCAATGAGGTGAAATGAGGAGAAACCTAAGAAGAAAAATCCAGTAAAAGAATATGACCTTCTCCGGGAGTCCATATTCTTGTTAATAACTGACAGAACCTTTAGAAATCTGAAGGATGAAGCTTTCAAAAAGGACCTAAAAGCACCTTAAAATCATAAAATTGTCCATATAACTTTATAAAAAACTTCTAAATCCATATGATAAATTTGTGTTGTAAAACAGATTGAATTTCAGGTTGCCAGAACTTGAGAACTTGATCAGTTCACTTCATTTGGGGAAAAAAATAAAAATAGGTTGTAATGAGGGCAAACAAATGACAGAATATTAATTTTGAGTGAACTATCCCTTTAAGCCATTCACATTCACAGTAATTGTTTTGTCACCATAATGAGTCATAATTACATTGACTATTAAGCAGGGAAGAAAAATGTTTGGAATTTTTCAAGGCCCTGGGTGGAAGAAATGCTTCAAAGCTTTTTCACAGACAGTTGAATCTGACATTGAATTTGACTTCTTCAAACAACTCACCACAAAAAATCTTAAATAATCAGGTGGCGATCACAGCTCATATCAAACAGAGACACACAATGAGAGGAAGCTGTTTTTGCTAGATTGACACAGGATTGTTCCATGTCACAAGACACTGAGATTCAATCTTATTATAAAACATAGCTGACAGCAGCGATACGAGGCCAAGCCCCTGAAGGGGCTGTAGCGCAGTGCAGAGCAGGAAGAGCAAAAATCAAAAACAGCAGAAATTGAATGAACATAAAAATAATCTGGTTCAGAAGTATAGCTGAGAAAACATTTAATAAAACATTTATTTCTAACCCAGGAGCAATAAAGATTTGCACAATGCAGATCTGGATAATAAAGTAATTAAAACAGCACAATTATATAAGTTTGCACCATGCGAGACTCAAATCCACAACATGAAAGATTCAGGACAAGTGACTTAGCAGAGCCCACCACTCAGCTAACATACATTCAACAATCTGCAGAGGAGACAATTAGGTGTGAGAATGAGCTAACAAAAGCATGACTTAGCATGTTAGACAGATTAGCATGCTAAACTAACTTAATACTAGTGTAGTTCATGGTTGACCTGATAGCTGAAGAGCCTCATTAGAAAGAATGGCAACTGGTTAACATTCTAAGCTAATAAGCATAAATCAATAAGCACAGGCACAGTTAACTTTGGAGAGGTATTCCTCAGGAACAGTAGTGAATATCAAAAATCTGTTTAGTAATTTCAGTGCGGCTTGGTCCAAAGATAAAAGTTTTTCAATAAAGTTTTTCCGTTACAAACATCTGTTTAAAAAAGACCAGCTCGGAAATTTTCAGGATTCTCTGAACAAAAGAAAAGCATTTATTTTAAACAGAAATATTTCGTAACATTATAAATGTCTTTACTGTCACTTCTGATAAGTGCATCCTTGCGGAGTATACTGATTTCTTAAAAAAAAAACTAACAAAAAAAGATCTTTAAATAAATTATTCTAAGTTAATTACTTAATTTAAATATGCATTTAAATAAAGCACATTTAGTACCCATTTAAACTTTATTGCTGCTGGCTTGTGATGAAGCCTTTTCCACTGAAAAAACTGTCACAACCGTTTCAAATAATCTAAAATTGTTTTGTGTGGAGTTTCGGCTCACAGAGCAACAGTAATGACTGAGAACCAGAAAATTTTTTTTTTTTTCTTTTGTTCTTGTGAGTCATGGAATTCGACCTGTTTTCTCCTTGTCCCTCTCTGCCTTTTCCTGAAGTTCTGTGCAGTCCTGCTGTGTTTATGAAAGTGTAGGCAAAACCACTGGGCCAGCAGGGGTGAATTAGTTACAGAGAAACTTTGTGTATGATGTCTTGGCCCGAGATCTGTAAAGCTGGGTTGGGGTGACACAGTCTGTGTTGAGATCACTGGGCTTGATATGAAGGCAGTGCAATACCTGTGATGCCATCTGTGCCACCCGGCCCGCTGCACGCATTATGCCACCTGCCACTGGAAAGCACTGGATGAACATATCTCTATAGAACATAATTTAATTTTAATTCCAAATTACATTTTATTTACAGAATATAAAATATGATGTAACCATAATGTTTTTATTGTCGTTACCAGTAAAAATACCTAATCAAGACACCTTTAAAACAAGATACATTTTCTAGAGGACTAAAAGTTTTTTTATTTTTTATTTTAAGTTCTAGCCTTCATATTCGATTGGCTAAGCACAAGGCTTTACGTTGTTTATGCTTTGATCTAAATGTAAACAATGTATCCGTGTACATAGGTTGCATACATTGTTTACGTATGTGATACTCTCCAAAATGGCACCAGGGTGATGCGAAGGAGGCGAATTGCTGAATAACATTTGTATTTTTATATTCTTTGCTCACAACAAGTATTCTTGTTGCTTCATAAAATTATGGTTGAATCACTGATGTCACATGGATTATTTTCCACATGGACGATTATTTTTGACACATGGACGATGTCCTTACGATGTTTCTGGACCTTGATCGTTAGGATTCTTGCTGTCTATAAGAGAGTCAGAGAGCTCTCGGAATTCATCTTTTTTTTTTTTTTTTGACGATGAACTAAGGTCTTACAGGTTTGTAATGACATGAGGGTGAGAAATTAATAACATAATTTCCCTTTTTGGGTGAACTATCCCTTTAAGTAACTCTTTCTGCAAGTAACACTTTTACGCCAGTAGGTTTTATGAGTGACTCATTTAAATGTTCATTCAGGTGATTCATTCAAAATACTGTTGCTAAAATGATTAAATATTTTGCAGTTTATTCTTCTTATCCATTGGCATTTTATTGTTGAGTGTAAATTGAACTGTGAATTGATTTAGGCTTTAAACAAGAAAAAGATGTTTGCAACTGAAGTAAGAAAAATTAACAAAATCCAACATCTATAAATAGTCATACTATCTCACATTTAATTACACAACTCAGTTTTGCCTCATGTGCTTTTATAGCTTCATGGTTGCTCCGTCACCCACCTCTGATGTCTCGCCCTTCCATTGGACTGATTACACATGTGATTCAGAGCGTGGTCATGCTGGGGGCGTTCCCATAGCATTTCCGACGCAGTGCTTCGTTCCCTTCGGGGAACCATGCTTACATATGTAACCTGGAGACATTTTCTGTAAACTGGATACACTCTCTCTTTCACAAATGTCCCATTTGATTTTGCAGCACTGACATTGTTATTATTATAGGTCCGATGTGAGAGCAGTGTATTTTGTGTTCAGTGGTGCTCATACCAATTTCAGCATTTTTTCACTCAGAGAGCCTGTTACTGCCCCCTTGGGGACCCCTGATGAGTTTCTTAAGTGAGATGCTATGCATTGTCACAACGTTTTCACAACACTGCATTAGACGAGGCTGAGAGCGCCTTTCATCACGGTTGTGTCTAAATGAGCCTTGTCAGGCTTGATAATGTGTGCTGGTTTTGTTGCTTGCTTAGGCTGTTCATCTCTCTTTCTCTCACTCATCTTTCTCACTCTCTGTTATTTTGCATGCTCTCACTGGCTCTGTCTTAAGTTACTTACATAAATGGGTAGCAATTTAAGAAAATCCACAAGAGTTGCCCCCTATAGCAGAAGCTCCAAATAATTGGCTTATTTACTTGAACTCTTATTTACTTTAATAGATTTAGTTGCAAGTGTGATATACTAAACTCTTAATTGAGCCAAACATTTTAAATGACAGTTTATTTATACACAGTATGTTCAACATTAAAATAAAAATCTCGGTGAATGCAAAGTACATTCAGTAATGTATTTACAACTCTCATTTATGGTAGGTGATGGGTTACTCATTTGACTGTGTAAATCAAGGGCAATTTCTACTTGTACTGGCAGCATGACATTAAGAGCTTTTGATATAGTGATGGTAATGCTGATAGCTATCATAACCATCACCGCTCAGAGTCAGCATTTGTTTTTGAGGCCTAATTTACAATCTTAACCAGGAGGGAGAGAGTCAACAGGCCACATGCTCCCTTTCATCTTTTTAATATTTTAATCCAGGGGCTCATTAAACAAGTTTTTAAAATAACAACAAAAAATGACAACCCTCCAGAGTGGTAATAAACATGCATTGTTTTGTCAAAGAGAGGAAAGAGGGTTGGGCAGCACCTGTGTTGAAGGAGAATGTGTATTTTTGAAATTATCTTTGGCAATGGCAAAGTCTAAGTTGCGAATAGACCTTGAACATTTCTTATAGTCTTGTCAAGTAACCAATGGATGTGTTTTGACAAAAGTGTCAAGGTTTTGGTGGTTATAATGACCCAGTTAGCCCCTGCTGGCAGATGACGTAACTACACCATCTGGACCAAAAATTCTTCTCCGTTAAAAGCAATTTCAAAGTTTTCGTTTATTCTGATGTAATAGGTATTTTTTTATGCAATATATGCATATAAATGATGAAAAAGCCATAATATTTATTATTTGTTCTGCCAGAACTTATCTTAAAAGTATAGAATGTAGAGGGATCAGTGTAAAAACTTGACTCAAAATGTTCTCCAAAAATGCACCTACACATTAAGGCCTTGTCCAAACTAATACTTTTTCGTTTGAATACACATATCTTTCTCTCCGTTATGGCATTCCGTCCACACTGAGATGGCGTTTTTAATCAAGGCAAATTTGAGCTTTTTGAAAACGTTCTCCAAAGTGAATAAATATGAAAACCGTTTTTGTGTTGTAGTGTGGACTGTGAAAACGGAGGCTTTTGAAAACGATGATGTAAGTTTAGTTATGTGACGCATATTATACCAATATATATACCGTGTTTATACTGGTATTGTGCACGTTATGTGCTATACATTTTCACACTATTGTTATAGATGTGTTACGTTGTACACTCTTCATATCACAGTCCTGCAAAGATGACAGCAAATTTTCTCGCGATCACTATTTGCGGCAAAACATGAGTGCAGTTGCGTTAAGTGGTAAGTTATTTTCGGAGAAAACTTGTCCTGTCAGAAAAACTGCATGAACAAGTCTCATGTCTGTTCCGTGTGTATAATCTGCAGTGAGCTTCTTTAAGGCTTTAAGCATGCGCAGAAAGCGAATTTAACATGTTAAGTGTGGATGAGACACTTTTGGAAAACGTTTGAAAATGCTAGTGTGGACGGAGATTGTTTTAAAACAAAACGCCGTTTTCAAATGTATCCGAATTAATATAGACATAGTCTAAATTCACTGGAGTTGAAATGAACACTAGTGGCAGTAATACACAATTCATTTTTCACACAAATTATTATCACATAGGCTAATTATTGATTAATTAAGACTTATTTTTGTGTGGTTCCACAATACTATGTGATGACCGCAAAACATTGTACCAGAGTGTATGATTTGTAAACTTACACTGAGACATCGTCATTATATAACCTGCTCCATATTTATGGCTATATTTTTATTTTTTTTTTCAACATAATAAACTTGCTCGGGAGCTCACCTGGTATAGCCTTTTAGTGGCATTTGCCGGACATATCATTACCAAACTACAGCTATAAAAACAACCTTAACTTAATAAAACGTTACTAGATTCACATTCACATATGTTTTGGATAAAACTGACCAACCTTTCACTTTCAGCACCACTCACTGGACATCACAGTGGCAATTTGCTCACCCAATTTAATTAACAATATTTAAATATTTAAGAAATGAATTTTCTGGATTACATTTGGAATCTCTTTCATGTCTCTTTCATGCACCCCCCCCCCCCACCAACTGCTCCTTATCTTTTATGGTGTTTGGGCCTTTTTGGGGTTAGACATTAATCCCTCTGGTGTCTGGGTCTGATCTCTCCCTACACACCTATCTCTCAGGACTAAAGCCAGGCTTTTCCCAGACACAAGATTAAAGAGATTACAATTTTTACTGCATTCTAGATACCAACACACTTTACCTTTCTTCCACTCACACTGTTTACTTTCAAAAAGACCTGTAACCAGACTGTGAGAATCGGTGACTTCTCACACCTCCTACGTCTTCCCTTGGGAAGGATGCTCCTGTTTTTCTCTTCTGAGTTGGAGGAAGGGTCATTTGTGGAGATGAAATTAAAATAAAAAATGTGCATGAAATAACTCTAATGTGGAAAGAATACATGTTTCCTTAATGTTTTCAAGGGATTCTAGCAAAACCAGTCGAGTTACATATTATTAAATTGATAACGAAGTGTGAGAGTCTAGATTTTCGCTGTTTGGGGAATACTACACTCTTTGTTCAACCCCAAAGCAGCGGTAGGTTTGACACTTGAGCAGTAAAGTTTAATAAAAGAGCTAAAATTGGAAAGTACAGTAGGAAAAATGGGGTGTAATGGTCAGTGGTGAGTATCTCAGGGGGAATTTGATGAAACACTTAACAGAGAACTGCAAACAGAACAAAGTGTCAACACGAGCTGAAATCAAGAGAAGAGGAGGGGTGATTCCTTTGAGAATAATGACCATATGGGGAAAGATCATTGTGTTTGTCATCTATTTGTTATGGAACTAAGTTGATGGGAGGCAACCTTGCCATCCTGAGAAAAGGACGGAGAGAGGAGAAAACAGCCCTTAAAAGAAATGATGCTGGTCTATTTATAGAGTGCAGGGCCTCAGTTTACAATGACTTTATATTTCACAAACAGGACACAGTTCTCCTAGTGCAAGGGATCTTTGGAAATTTTTAAGTTCTTCTGTATTTGGTTATTAAATTGATAGTTTATCCAAAATAAAATATTATATAAATAAATAAATAAATAAATAAATAAATAAATAAATAAATAAATAAATAATAATAATAATAAAATTGTCATCTTAAAAGGGATGATTACCAGTTAGCTACTTTATTATATGTGAAATATATGAATTTAATTTAATTTAATTTAATTTAATTTAATTTAATTTAATTTAATTTAATTTAATTTAATTTAATTTAATTTAATTTGCATGATATTCATTTTTATGTTATTTTATTTTATTTTATAATTTCAGTGCTTGACAGGCCCAGTTGGCATTTACTTTTATTATTATATCAAAAGGACATCTTGTGTTCCACAAAAGAAAGAATTACATGTGAGTAAATAATGAAAGAATAAACCATTTATTTAATTGTGTCATGGTTTGCTTGCACTTCCATTATTTGTGGGGAACTATGCTCAGCTACAAAAGGTTCTGGTACAAACACTCTCTCACACACACACAGAGCCTGGCAGCACCGCAGGGTTAGTTCTACTACAAAAGATTACAGAAAGATTCTATTATGGTGGCATTTAGCCTTGTACAGCATGACAAGTTTTTGATTGCTAGGTAAGATGGAGAGGGTAATTGCAGGAGACGAAATGAGAGAGCTTTCCACTGACTGCTATCTAAATGCACACAGACAGAGGCAGAACGATTTAGTCACAAGGCCTTTTCATTACATTTTGTTTATGTTTGTTTGAATACACTTTTTAATCAGGTTCTTTTGTGTTTAAATTCTCTCTCAGTATGCAACCTAAGCTAACCAGAAGAAGCTCAATCAACACAAATTCAGATTCATCAGCAAGACAGTGACAGCATAGGGTGTTTTTCATTCAGCGAACTAAAACCTTGACTATGACTTTCTATGAAGAAAAACAATGTATTATACCAAGTTATTTATACTGGATTCACATTCTGGAATTTGACCTCTGATATTCGTTATTTTATATATATAAATAAATAGAAATGAATTATTTCCAGCACATTCTTTAGATGGATATCAAAAATCGTCTAAGAAAACTGATAAGCCTTCATGGTTTTGTTTTAGTGCTTGACTTAGATTAAACCTCACAATTTTGCTCTAAGTAAAATAGTAATGTAATAAAATTAAGATCTGCTTCTGTTTTTTAATCTAACACAATCAAAGCGCATTTCCATCTTTATGCATTAAAATTTCATGCTGTAATATTTTGGTTTCACAGTCCCTGTTTTTAATCAGAAGGAATTGCATCAAGATGTCACTGTATTATGGGGGGAAACAGTTTGCCCGTGGAATTGTGCTACATTGGGAATAGGTCAGCATGATAGTTTTCACCTGAGCACTGAGGGAGATTTAAATTCATGACCTTTGGAAAATTGCTTATTAGTCTGTGGGGTGCAGAATGTATTTAATAAAGAAAATAAGAAAATATTGAATAAAGCCTTAACACACACACACACACACACACACACACACACACACACACACACACACACACACACACACACACACACACACATTTGTTTATGTGAATTGTGGGGACTTTCCATAGACTTCTTTTATATTGACCAAATAATATTTTCTATACCCTAACCCTAAACCTACCCCTTACAGAATACCTCTTTGCATTGTTACACTTTGAGATAAACATCTTTTACTAATTTATTTTCCTTTTTTTCCCCTTCCTTGTCCCCACAATGTCAAGCATTTCAGCTTTTACTATCCTTGTGGGTACATTTGGTCCCCACAATGTAGCATAAACAAGTACAAACACACACCCTCTCGGTTATGTATGCCGACCATATACAGCAAATTAGAAACAGTTTGTTAATCCAGACATCTGAGTGGTTTTCACCTCCAATAACGCTGTGGTGTTATTCCTCTGATAAACTGCCTACATGCTGGTGTAAATGCCAGTGCCTTGAGTCAAACACATATGAATGCTGCAGCTTCCTCTCCCAAAGAGAACAGCTATATGAAGAATGTTTAAAACTGAAAAATAATCAGATAAACTAGAAATCTCCTCCAACACTAAAAGCATATCATACTTGTTATATTTTTTCTTGCAATGTTCTCATTCAAAACTAAAAATATCCCCTGGACACTGGTGCTGCTATTTGTTTCGATTTGCAGAAATGCATTTCTCCATCGCTTTTGTCTGTGTGTTCAAGCGTGAAAGCAGGTAGTAGCTTTATCTTTTATCATGGGGGTATTAATCGGTTGAAGTCTAGCATGAAGAGCTTATCTCTTTCCAATGAATGAAGTTTCTGCACAAATTTTATAATTAGGACCTAGTTAAATTTTTCCTTGTTATAGTGCTGCTCTGCTTCAGTGAGATTCAAACTCACAGCACTCAAGAATTTAGTCGTGTACTAAAGCCAATGAGCCAATAGTTTAGGTCGCACACTAAATGCAATTAAATTTTTAGTAGAGCCCAATCTACCATGACGACCCACATGGTGTTACTGACAAAATGGCTTTCCTTCATTACTATAAACTGTACCGTTGTAGCTTAATGCAATACAGCATTATATTGCACTTGCGAACACACACATACACACACACACACACACACACACATACACACACACACACACACACACACACACACACACACACACACACACACACACACACACACACACACACACACACACACACATACACACACACCAGCAGTAATGCAATTTAAAACAAAAGTGCAGGTTACCACAAGCCTATATCAAAACAAAATGTTAAGCTGAATAGAGAGTTATAGCACTCACTGTAAATGTTGTACATTTTATAATAATCTGGTTTAACTTTTTTAAACGCTTGAAGTTTTTTATATAACTTTTGAAGTTATTCAAAATAATAATTGTAGTTAGAATTACATTATACAATACATAAATGCATATTTATGATCAGACATAATGGCGCTGTCATGATTGGACCTGTTGCCATGTGTGTCAGTTCCTGTTTTTCCTTATTCGGTCTGTTTCCTGCTCTTGTTTAGTTTGATTCTAATTGATTCCCTGCACCTGTCTGTTCCTCGTTATCATTCCTTTATAAGCAATATAATTTTGTCGGGTCTACCAGTTCTGTACGTGTGTTTTTTTTCTCATGGTCTCGCTGTTGATGTTACGCCTGTGCTGGATTAGTAAAGACTATTCTGATTATTCTTGGTGTTCTTTTTGGCAGCGTAGTTTGACAGACGTTATTTCTCTTGTAAGATATTTAAAAAGAGTCTAACATTAATTGTTCTTCATGAGGCTTGCTTTCTTTCAGATCAGCTATGTGGGTGTGTTTTTTTTTTTTACAAATTAATATATCTTCTTAAATTCATTTTATTGGGCGAGCAGTAGGGTATTACAGACCAAAAGCTTTTAATCAAAAGTAAATACTCTTTTGAAAACATAGTATTTACTGAGCTTAAGATGCGTTACTTGGCATTTTCAGCTCATTGACCCACTAAAGATTGAACTGAACGTTACAACAATAAAAGAGTGAAAAATGTGTTATTCTCAGCCTGGAGTAATTGTGTTTATATATATGAAGAATGTGCACACACACATATACGGTATATATATATATATATATATATATATATATATATATACTCCAACCTGTTTTCTAAACTACCACTTTCTTGGTTCAGCTACTTGTACTTGCTACTGTACTTGTAATAAGTACATAGTGGAATAGGGAGATCCAGCTCTGTGTCAACTGACACTGGGCTGACCCACGATCATAGATAAACATTTTGGGTGTTTTATCAAGTGCTTCTTTCTGCATCTGCAGTGAGATTCACTCTCGTGGCTCCTCCCTGCCCTCTCGGTCTCAGTCAGTCCCCCGGGCTCTTCAGCTACGATTTATCCGGACTGCCTGAACGCACATTAGGAATGTGCATGAATGAGCATATACACAAACAAACACGTGTGTCCACATACACACATGGAGAATATACTTTTCTAATGTCTTTATACAGAAGAATGAGGACAGGTGCTCATGTAGGGCTGTATTTATAAGGTCTACCCACCACTGATGTCCCCGAGGTCTGGACCTCTGTATTTTTTCTGAGGTGTATAATAAAAGTTGTGAATAATAATTGCCAAGTAGCTGTATTTCAAAGTAGGCTTCTGTTTACAGAAGCAGAGTGTGAATTTCATAACAACGCTTTTAGTTTTAATGATCAAAAAGGACATGTACAGTAAATAGCTAAACATTTAATATTTTACATCTGTGTTATGATAGCAATGTTAAACAACCAAAAGTCATATACAGTAATGCAAACAACATATTTGAGACAAGATTAAGAATGAATGAGTGAAAACTTAGTTACATTTTCTTTGTCAATAAATTGATTTATAATCATTAGATTAACACTAGAACATGGTAAAACATGAATAGATCAAATACATTAACTTTAAAAAAGATTCTAGCACAGCCATGTATGTACTGATTACTGCATATTGGATCTTAAGAACACTTACTGTAAGTGAGGATCACTGCACTATAGTGGTTCATTTTGTAAAAAACAAAAATAAAAAGACAATATAGGTCAGAAAAGAAAAGAAACGAATCATAGAGCCTGAAGAATCATTTGGCATTATTCAAACCATCAAATAAACAATTGCTGCCAGACCAGCAGGTGCCCTAAGCAATGGGAAAAGTTCACCGGTTGCTGATTGGATGAAAACGATCAAAAAGATTCACTGTCACAGACTGAATCCTCTCCATATGTTAATGTTATTACAAACTCCATCAGACCATAATGGGTTCATTCTACTTATAAGCTCCTGTGGATTATCCAATTGTGAGGCATCTGTCCACTTGTGTTTCTTAGACAGGTTGAGCACCTCGCCATCAACAGCATTGTATTAGTGAGACTGCAACACTTGCTCTGAATTGAGACCAGATGTGCCTCTACTGCCTGACATTGATGTAGAAGCAGAGCGATTGATCTAAATGTATTAATGATGTTACAAATCAGACTGTTTTCTTCAGGTTCAACTGGAAGTCAGTCTATGAGTATGTCAGCTGGAATATTTATATTTTGCACTCCCGCAATGTCAACGAGCACTATAAATCATAATGATGTTTACCTCATCTAAGAAGAATGACAAGCAAAGTCATTGCCAGTGTGCTGTTTATCTGTGATTCCCAATGCCATTGGATAAATCTGTCTTGGGATATTTGCATTGCAAATAGGGGTAAGTGGTTTAGGAAGGTTCCAATGCCGCGAATACCAAATCTGGAGCAGATCTCACTGGTACGAGGGGTACGGAGAGGTTTGGTCTCACCCCAACATGCCGTTAAGAATACCAATGAAGGCTCTGCTTTTGCTGTCAAAGGTCACACATATCAAACAATTTGCCTGTCTGCGAGTGAGCACATGTGGGAGTGTGGAAATCCGTCCATGTCTCTGTGGACTTTGGGAAAACCCAGTTAGATACTGAATTTATGTGCATAAGTGATACCAGCTACCCTCTGTGTGATCTGTAATTCAGTTACTGATGGAATGTGACCTGTATCAGTGAAGAGAAACCTGCTGTTTTGAGAACTTTTAAGTGAGACCTTGAAAAAAAAAACATTCTATCAAAAGTTTAGCTCAGAGATTACAGGTGCAAAATTGAAGAGGTTTTATAAATAACCCAGCCTGATCTCACAATCAAAACGTACATATTTAGACGTAAATTAAAACTGTCCAATACGTATGTGCCTTTACGTATTTACAGTGTCATTTACGTATTATCTGGACGTAATTACAGGTTCGATACGTATCGAAATTTACGTAAAAACAACCTCAAATACGTACAGATAGAACGTGTTCTCTGACCAGTCAGTTATCCATAGAAATTTGCTCATGAAGCTGCTTTTCAATGCGTATCAGATTACTTTTTTAAATATTTATGTATATTTTCCCTTTTTATAATTTTTTTTTGATAAATGTAAGATCCCTATACCTCACCCGAACCTAAACCTACCCATTTTATACAGAATGTTAAAAGAATAAAACATAATAAAACACAATTTTAGTAAAAAATATAACATTAAAACGTTATTTTGAGCCACTAACGTTAATCTTACACCTACCCCTAAACCCATAACCATTTCTTAAAACTACATAACGTTACTGTTATAAATAAACAAATAACAGACAAACAAACATAATGTTAATCATTTATTTTTTGCGAAAAAATATCAAAAGTGGTACCAAAAGTAGTTCAAATGATAATGAGTTCTAGTCGCAGTCCTCTCTGGAGGTAATAGTTTTTATAGGGTACAGAGCAGAATTTAATTTATTAATCCGTGAAATTATGAATCTGTCTTCTCTCCGTGAAGGCGCACTGGCGCAGTAGCAGCAGAGAATGTCTAATAGGAAGAGAATTGGCACTCTCTGCTTACTTCCGGGTTCTGGATTGGTTGCAGTAACACGTCTCTATCCATGCGGGGGCGCTCGCGAGCGAGTGCAGAATGAATGGAGGTCTATGGCGAAATACCCCTCAAAACCCACTTTTCTCAGGATATAATTTTTTGTCTAGTAATTTAAATGTTGTATTCGAAAGGGGGGGCTAAGATAATACACTCAGCTGAAAATTGCATTTTTAAGTTCACTTATCTGCTCTAAAAAAGCGTTCAAAAATGTGATGACGTCACATATTTTCACACTGCCAGAGGGTCTGCTTTACGGCAATTTCTGACTTCCGCTTCATGGCTTCCTTACTCGTGGCATCGACGATAACACCAGCTGCTACAGTCTAAGCAGATGCTGAAGTTGTTAAATCGTAAACAAACGATCTGTATGGAACAATTGGTTAAGGTACGTTAAGTGTTCGACACCCAACCACTTGGAAGCGCCAGAGAAAGTCTAATAGACAGGCTCTGGCAGCGCGGACTCCTATTAGACATTCTCTGGTCATGCACGATTTTACCCACGCTCCAGTTTTTGCCAACATTCCCGCCCAGGTGCCGGTATCCTATGACCATTTATACAGGAGCAAGAAAGAACATTACCTTTTTTTGTCCTTGGGGAATGAAAAGAATGACAGTCCATTCCCACTGTTGGAACAATGCATTGCTGCACATCTACGAGGCATTTTCTTTATTTCTAATTTATGCTATGATCATTGAAATGTTTTTGAGCGGGATATTGACTGGATTATTTAAGGTTGTCATACCATAACCTTACCATGTATATAAACACATTGAACACAAGAATAGAAAAAACACTCAAATTACATTTATTCCCATGTACTTTTTACAATACATTTATAACGATATGAAAATAAAATTGCCCGCAGCAAAATATAAATACAGTACACAAAAATTAACTTCGACAGAAAGTCCTCCTTAAGATAATGTCAGACATTCCAGAGCCCGTCTACATTAGACATTCTCTGGACATTCTCAGATGGGCTCGAGCTCTTTCTTCTGATTCTGCTTTAGCTTCAGGTGCCATCAAGCGGGGTCTGTGGTCGTAATCAGTCGCAAGTCCGTCACTGACCAATCAGCATTCATTAGCAGAATGCTAGCTTGTTCCGGCCAACAAAGGCCCCACCTGTAAGAAATCGAAAGGACATAAGTACTGGTTCATTCAACATTCGATCTATAACCTATGTTGAACTTGCAAAGCCTACAATAAAATCTGAGATTTCTCAACGGCAGTCGGGTGAAAGAGACACATTTAGCCGTATAGCCCCATTGACTCCCATTCAGTCTGCACTCGCTCGCGATCACCCCCAGTGGAATTCTAATGGAACTGCAACCAAAATCAATACAATGGGGCTGAATAGGGAGTGCCAAGGCTCTCCGTAGACGGGCTCTGGTAGCAGTACTGATTTCAAATGTCTATCAACTGAAACACGACATGTGCAATCTGTGACGAATTATGTGAGAACCAATGAGAGTTCGATAATAGTGCCGTAAACCATGTCGTAACGTTCCTGTGGTGCACTGGCGCTATTTTCAAATTTTGAATCATAACGAGCGCGGGCTTTGACTGTGATGGACGCTGTTGCTGAGAATGAAGATGATTGATATGGATATGTTCCTTGCAAACATCTGGATTCTAAAGATATGGAGTACAGCAAACAAATAAAATGGATGTGATTTGTAATTTTATGCTGTGCTTTTGTGTATCTATGGTTTGCAGCATGCACAGAAATGTTATTTCCTATTAAGTAGATGAGTAAACTGCTTTCAATAAGTTCAATAAAAACATTTATTGATATGACAATTAAATACAACAGATTTAAATCATTAAAGCCACGATTTTAATATTAATACATGGGAATTCATATAAATTCACACTTTACGTTAGATTATTTATGTTTTTATTAGCTGCTAACACGTACGTATTTGTACGTTTTACTGCTATAAATACGTCTATGTTGTACGTTTTTATGTGCATGAAAACGTAAGTAAATGTACGTGTGGTAGAACCACATTTAACGTAAAAATACACACGTATTCTCATGAGATCACGTTGAATAACCAGACTAACTGAATGATTTCTTTAGTTTAGAATTGTACAAATTGGCAAAAGAGAGGTAAGAATTTTGTTACTTTTGTTCATCACAAAATGATCTCAGTCATGTATGCTGTCCAATTTAAATTCTTAATCACATGTTGAAAATCACACTTGCAAGTAGTTTACAGTAGCTAAATATTTGGGAATGTTGGTTTAAAATGTATACATTTTCCTAGAATGTTAGGAATTGGTTAGCTGGGTCTTGTTTTATTTAGCTTGGGTCTGTAGCCGGAAATACATCCTAAACTAAGTGAAAGTCTATTATTAGATGTACAGGTAACTCTATTCAGTTTACAAATTAATACTCATATTTATCAATGAATCAAATGTGACAGTTAAGACATTTTTAACGTTACAAAAGTTTTCAAGATTTCAAAAAATGCTTTTCTTTTTAACTTTCTATTCATCGAATAATCCTGAAAAATTATAATGGTTTCTACAAAATAATAAGCAACACTATTTTCAACATTGCTAAAATAAAATAAAATAAAATAAAATAAAATAACTTCTTAAGCAGTAAATCAAATGATTTCTGGAGGATCATGTGCCAATGAAGACTGGAATAATGACTGCTGAAATTTCAGCTTTGTTATAACTTACATTTTAAATTTGAAATAATATTTCACAAAAACACTGTTGAATGTATTTTTTATTAAATAAATACAGCCTTGGTAAACACTAGACTTTTTACAAAACAAAAAAAAAAAACAGTTGAACTGGATGGCCACTGGGTTGAACTGGATGTGTCTGCATCAGGACAGCTGCCATTACGAGCCATAGTAGAGCAAGCAGGGCAGATGTGCCATTCTTTGAGGACACTGGCATGTCCCCTGTTCGCTGGGGCTTTCTGGGCACACGCCATTTTCCCAAAAGACCAGATTGTCACAGCTCGCTCCTGCCACCTCTGGGGCTCGATGCCATAAATCAGCCCCTTCACAACCCCCAGGCACACACCCACACCTTCCCACACTGCACCTCAGCAAGATAAACGAGGCTCTGTCAGGGCACCAGAAAGAGGTCTAGATGTACTCACTATGAGCCATCACCTTGCCCTGTGACACTAATTTCAAAAGTTTCTCTGTATTTTGTGCCCTTCCTTTTCCATTGTTCTCCTGCCAAAACCAGCAATTTAACTGATTCTGTACTGCATTAATCATCGTTAGAACTCCTTTATATTTTATTATATTAATATTATAATTATGTATAGTTATACATGTGTTTTTCTCCATAAAACTTCTCACTTCTCACGTATAAAAAAAATAAATAAAACAAAAAATAAAAAACCTTTTAAATTAAAACTGCAAATGAGTTGAATATGGAACCAGAAATCACAAAGAACAAAATGAAACCATTATGAATTCATATTGTGTAAATTATACATATATTTCATGCCATGGGTATAGTAAAATCAAACTATAAATCTCATAAATTCCACATGGAATTGACCTGAAAGTATTCAAAACATTTATCGTTACTGTTATAAAATGTAAAATGCTCACATTTCAAATGCAGTCAAAACATGTTTCAGTGTCTGTGCAAATGTGAAAATGCACAATGCCCTTCAAAAATTTAGGGTCAGTAAGATTATGTGTGTGTTGTGTGTGTGTGTGTGTGTGTGAGTCTCTTTTGCTTAACAAGGCGGCATTAAAAATACTTATATACTATTAAAAAATGATATTGTGAAATATTGTTACAATGTAAAACATCTTAATATATATATTAAAATGTAATTAATTCCTTTGATGGTAAAGCTGAATTTTCAGCAGACATTACTCCAGTCTTCAGTGTCACATGATCCTCCAGAAATCATTCTTATATGCTAATTTGGTTATGAAGAAACATTGCTTATTATTATCACTTTTGAAATCAGTTGTGCTGCTTAATAATTTTTGTGAAAACAGTGTTATATTTTTAAGTATATTTAAGTATTAAAAACATGAATTCAGCTGCTGTTATATGTGCCATTACCCTTAAAAGAGAAAGTGTAATATTAGTGAATTTATTTACCTGTACAGCATATCTACAGATATTCAAAATCTGATCTACTGATTTTCAATTTCTTGCTGAAACATGTCTGTGAAAGTGTAAATGCCCTCTAGTGGCAGCAAAGTGTATCACAAGCAATGTCAAGGAAGGACAACAAAAAGAGCTTAAGGAAGCAAAATGTGAACAATTCATAGCTACAAAAACTTTTTTATACTCTTGCTTTGTTATTGACCTCAAAGAGAGAAAGTATGAGACCATACAGTGGACATTACATTCATATTTCCATTCTATGCTTCCCCATCCACTCTGACTTCAGGACTAGAAGAGGAACATAATGTTCTGGAGTCGGCCAAACTCTATGGGGTTGTATGAGGTGGAAGTGGGGGGCCATGTTGTTGTGGCGTATCACAGGCCTGTTAGTTTTAATTAGGCCCCAGGCTAGGGAACACAGAACGACTGCATCAAAGGTCAGATATACATCAATGGCTGCTGTGAAAATGTCGGCCTGTTCTGGTGGGCCTGGCCCGCAGGCCTAGGGGCCAGAGGGAAGTGAGAGTGAACTTCAAAACCAGGAGCCTTTCCACTGCTTAATAAGGACAAGCCCATGCCTACTGGTTTATCACTCTAATGGGGAATACACAGCCTTGCACCACAAATACAACAGGCAGAGACTAAAAATGTGAGAAAAATGATAAGGTAGAGGAGAAAGAGAAAGATGAAAAGCAAAAGATTGGACCAAGCTAAAGAAAGAGAGATCAGTTGCTATACGTGTTGAATGTTTCTCTTACGTAAAAGCTCTTACTTTACAAACAAGTAGTTCTCTTTCACAATAAACTGTCCTCTCCTCAGCTTATATGATTGAATATATGTTGACTATATATATATGAATGTTTTTACTCTTCTTTGCAGTGATTAACTAGTTTTATACATTTTACCACTTACACTTTATGTTTGTATCGATTTTAATGACTATTTTAACTCTATTGATCAATACATAATGCTACACTGGTCTGCTTCGTGGGCTTCTTTAAAATGTTAAATATTGACACCATAGCATATTTCAAGTTCGTAAAAACAAAAATGTTTTTATACAGCAAAAACGTCTCTTGGTTACGTATGTAACCCTAGTTCCTCGAGGGAACGAGACGCTGCGTCAAATGCGCTTTGGGGAACGCGCCCAGCGTGAGCGACTCTGAATATTGTGACCAGGAAGCTATAAAAGCAAGTGCCGCGCAGCTGGCATCAGCTTCAAGTACCAGCAAGCGCCGGCAGGGGTGCCGGGGGTATGGCTCCGAGACGCAGCGTCTCGTTCCCTCGAGGAACTAGGGTTACATACGTAACCTAGAGACGTTCCTCTTCCGGAACTCGAGCTGCGTCAAATGCGCTTTGGGGAACGAGTACCAACGGCGCCAGACTACCAAACCCCTGCCTAGTGTGTATCCAAAGAGCACAGCTTAGGACGAGAGGACAGAAGCGCCTGGAGTGACTGGCATGTCTAGGCCATAGAATTTAACAAATGTAGAAGGCGTGGACCACCCCGCAGCATTGCAGATGTCCAGCATGAATACACCTGCTAGGAAGGCCTTGGAGGCCGCCATACCCCGAATAGAGTGAGCCTTGGCTCCAGACAGCGGGGGACAACCAGAGGACTCATAGGTAGCGTTGATAGCCTCGACTATCCAACGACTAATAGTCTGCTTAGAAGCAGGAGAACCCCTCTTGGGGGGACTGTAGCATACAAGCAATTGGTCAGTTTTTCTCCACAGGGCAGCTCTGTGGACGTATGTGTCCAGCGCTCGAACTGGACACATAAAATTTAGCTTCACTTGGTCGGGCTCCCGAAAGGGAGGAGGACAGAAGGCCTGCAGCACTACAGGTCATGGTGTAACAGAGGGAACCTTAGGAACATATCCCGCTCAAGGGTATATGAACGCTTTGGTCATGCCAGGTGCAAACAGGTGCAAAGAAAGGAGGTTTTAAGTGTAAGATGTCTGTCTGAAATATCTTGAATAGGTTCAAATGGGGGTTTGCACATTGCCTCTAACACCACAACCAAGTCCCACGGGGGAATACGGGACCGTACTGGAGGTCTCAGCCTCAGTGCACCGCGTAGGAAACGTGTAACTAGGGGGTGTCTTCCCAAAGACTGGCCATCGAGAAGGGCGTGGTAGGCCGCAATGGCCGCCACGTAGACCTTTAGCATGGAGTGGGTCAAACCTGCAGAGAGCCTAGCGTGTAGAAACTCCAGAATTGTACCAACTGGGCAGTTTGCTGGGTCTAACTGGCGGTCTCTGCACCATGAGGTGAAGATTTTCCACCTCAGGGCGTACAGTTCCCTCGTTGAGGGAGCTCTGGATTGGAGGAGGGTCTCAACAACCTCAGTTGAGAGACCAGCTGCTAACAGTTGTGCCCCAGGGGCCACACCCATAGCTTCCACAACTCCGGGCGAGGGTGAATCATCGTACCCTGCGCCTGTGAGAGTAGGTCTGTCCTGATCGGTATCTCCCACGGAGAGCTGTCGAGGAGTGAGACTAGATCTGCGAACCATACTCGGCCCGGCCAGAGCGGGGCTACTAACAACAGACGGACCCCGTCCCGACGTACTCTCGCCAGAACTCCCGGGAGCAGAGCAATAGGGGGAAAAGCGTACAGACGAAGCCTCGGCCAGGTCTGTACCATAGCGTCCAGTCCCATAGGAGCTGGATGAACTAGAGAGAACCAAAGGGGACATTGTGATGTCTCTTGAGTCGCAAATAGGTCTACTTGAGCCCTGCCAAATACTCTCCATATCTGCTTTACCACCTCTTCACCATTCCCCGGGCCTCGGCCCCTGCCTCGACAGTATGTCTACTCCCACATTTAGTTTCCCAGGAATATATACTGCTCTTAATGAGAGGAGTTTGCTCTGGGACCACAACAGGATCTGGTGCGCCAGCTTGTACAAAGGGCGTGAACGCAGACCTCCCTGGTGGTTGATGTAAGAGACCACCGATGTGTTGTCGGTGCACACCAACACATGGTGACTCCTTAGGTCTGGGAGGAAGTGCTTCAGTGCACGATAAACTGCTAGCATTTCTAGACAATTGATATGCCATGTTAGATGGTGACCACTCCACAGACCACGGGCAGGGTGGCCACTCATGACTGCACCCCAGCCAGTGAGATGTCTCTTCCACATGTCTAAGGCACGGAGGCAGCGCCGCGTGACCTTGATAGTGCGAAGTAGATTGCCCCTCGGGGAAAATCCCTTGGTCTTGAGCCACCACTGTAGGGGTCTCATGTACAGCAGGCCAATAGGTATCACGTTGGACGCAGCTGCCATCAGACCCAAAAATCTCTGAAATTGTTTGACAGTGAGTGACTGGCCTACTCTGACTCTCTCGACTGAGATGAGGATCGACTCGATACGAGCAGGGGACAATCGTGCCTGCATCGCGGTCGAATCCCATACTACGCCTAGATAGGTGGTTCTCTGAACCGGAAAAAGTGCACTCTTCGTGGTGTTCAGTCTCAAACCCAGCTCCCCCATATGTGCGAGAATGACATCTCGATGCCGAGCCGCAACCTGCTCTGACTGAGCTAAAATCAACCAATCGTCGATATAGTTGAGAATGCGGATGCCCTGCATGCGCAGGAGGACCAGAGCCGCGTCTACACATTTTGTGAACGTGCGGGGTGAGAGTGCAAGGCCGAAGGGAAGTAAAGTCAAAGTCAAAGTCACCTTTATTTATATAGCGCTTTAAACAAAATACATTGCGTCAAAGCAACTGAACAACATTCATTAGGAAAACAGTGTCAATAATGCAAAAATGATAGTTAAAGGCAGTTCATCATTGGATTCAGTTATGTCATCTCTGTTCAGTTAAATAGTGTCTGTGCATTTATTTGCAATCAAGTCAACGATATCGCTGTAGATGAAGTGTCCCCAACTAAGCAAGCCAGAGGCGACAGCGGCAAGGAACCGAAACTCCATTGGTGACAGAATGGAGAAAAAACCCTTGGGAGAAACCAGGCTCAGTTGGGGGGCCAGTTCTCCTCTGACCAGACGAAACCAGTAGTTCAATTCCAGGCTGCAGCAAAGTCAGATTGTGCAGAAGAATCATCTGTTTCCTGTGGTCTTGTCCTGGTGCTCCTCTGAGACAAGGTCTTTACAGGGGATCTGTATCTGGGGCTCTAGTTGTCCTGGTCTCCGCTGTCTTTCAGGGATGTAGAGGTCCTTTCTAGGTGCTGATCCAGCATCTGGTCTGGATACGTACTGGATCCGGGTGACTGCAGTGACCCTCTGATCTGGATACAGACTGGATCTGGTGGCCATGGTGACCTCGGAACAAGAGAGAAACAGACAAATATTAGCGTAGATGCCATTCTTCTAATGATGTAGCAAGTACATAGGGTGTTATGGGAAGTGTTTCCGGTTCCGGTTTACCTAATTAATGCAGCCTAAAAATCCTTTAACAGATTTGGATAATAAAACATATTACTATGTTATGTGTATGCCAGGTTAAAGAGATAGGTCTTTAATCTAGATTTAAACTGCAAGAGTGTGTCTGCCTCCCGAACAATGTTAGGTAGGTTATTCCAGAGTTTGGGCGCCAAATAGGAAAAGGATCTGCCGCCTGCAGTTGATTTTGATATTCTAGGTATTATCAAATTGCCTGAGTTTTGAGAACGTAGCGGACGTAGAGGATTATAATGTAAAAGGAGCTCATTCAAATACTGAGGGGCTAAACCATTCTGGGCTTTATAAGTAATAAGCAATATTTTAAAATCTATGCGATGCTTGATAGGGAGCCAGTGCAGTGTTGACAGGACCGGGCTAATATGGTCATACTTCCTGGTTCTAGTAAGAACTCTTGCTGCTGCATTTTGGACTAGCTGTAGTTTGTTTACTAAGCGTGCAGAACAACCACCCAATAAAGCATTACAATAATCTAACCTTGAGGTCATAAATGCATGGATTAACATTTCTGCATTTGACATTGAGAGCATAGGCCGTAATTTAGATATATTTTTGAAATGGAAAAATGCAGTTTTACAAATGCTAGAAACGTGGCTTTCTAAGGAAAGATTGCGATCAAATAGCACACCTAGGTTCCTAACTGATGACGAAGAATTGACAGAGCAACCATCAAGTCTTAGACAGTGTTCTAGGTTATTACAAGCAGAGTTTTTAGGTCCTATAATTAACACCTCTGTTTTTTTCAGAATTTAGCAGTAAGAAATTACTCGTCATCCAGTTTTTTATATCGACTATGCAATCCATTAGTTTTTCAAATTGGTGTGTTTCACCGGGCTGCGAAGAAATATAGAGCTGAGTATCATCAGCATAACAGTGAAAGCTAACACCATGTTTCCTGATGATATCTCCCAAGGGTAACATATAAAGCGTGAAGAGTAGCGGCCCTAGTACTGAGCCTTGAGGTACTCCATACTGCACTTGTGATCGATAGGATACATCTTCATTCACTGCTACGAACTGATGGCGGTCATATAAGTACGATTTAAACCATGCTAATGCACTTCCACTGATGCCAACAAAGTGTTCAAGTCTATGCAAAAGAATGTTGTGGTCAATTGTGTCAAACGCAGCACTAAGATCCAATAAAACTAATAGAGAGATACACCCACGATCAGATGATAAGAGCAGATCATTTGTAACTCTAAGGAGAGCAGTCTCAGTACTATGATACGGTCTAAATCCTGACTGGAAATCCTCACATATACCATTTTTCTCTAAGAAGGAATATAATTGTGTGGATACCACCTTTTCTAGTATCTTGGACAGAAAAGGGAGATTCGAGATTGGTCTATAATTAACTAGTTCTTTGGGGTCAAGATGTGGTTTTTTGATGAGAGGCTTAATAACAGCCAGTTTGAAGGTTTTGGGGACATATCCTAATGACAATGAGGAATTAATAATAGTCAGAAGAGGTTCTATGACTTCTGGAAGCACCTCTTTTAGGAGCTTAGATGGTATAGGGTCTAACATACATGTTGTTGGTTTAGATGATTTAACAAGTTTATACAATTCTTCCTCTCCTATGGTAGAGAATGAGTGGAACTGTTCCTCAGGGGGTCTATAGTGCACTGTCTGATATGATACTGTAGCTGACGGCTGAATGGTTACAATTTTATCCTTAATAGTATCAATTTTAGAAGTAAAGTAGTTCATAAAGTCATTACTGCTGTGGTGTTGGGAAATGTCAACACTTGTTGAGGCTTTATTTTTCGTTAATTTAGCCACTGTATTGAATAAATACCTGGGGTTATGTTTGTTTTCTTCTAAAAGAGAAGAAAAGTAATCGGATATAGCAGTTTTTAATGCTTTTCTGTAGGATATGTTACTTTCCCACCAAGCAATACGAAATTCCTCTAGTTTTGTTTTCCTCCAGCTGCGCTCCATTTTTCGGGCTGCTCTCTTTAGGGTGCGAGTATGCTCATTATACCATGGTGTCAAACTGTTTTCCTTAACCTTCCTTAAGCGTAAAGGAGCAACTTTATTTAAAGTGCTAGAAAAGAGAGAGTCCATTCCTCGGACCTGATCTGAGCTACAACATGCTTGATTGTGAGCATTCTGAACTTCAATCTCATAACTGAACGATTTAAGACTCTCAAGTCTATAATCGGACGCAACCCCCCATCCTTCTTTGGAACAATGAAATACCGGCTGTAAAATCCAGACTACCTGTCCTGAGGAGGGACCACCTCGATGGCCTCCTTCTCTAATAGGGTTTTCACTTCCTGTTCCATAACCAGACCCTGCCTGGGGCCGACTATCGTCGGGATGACCCCGTTGAATATTGGCGGCGCGGAGCCGAACTGAATACGGTAGCCTTTTTCTACTGTGTGCAGGACCCATCGAGATACATTTGGCAGTAGTTTCCATGCTGCTAAATAATCTACTAAGGGAATCAGTCTCTTGAGACTGACTTCTGGTGTAAGAGGCCCCCGCAGGGGCGGCAAGCATCTCAGCCCTGCTACGCGCATGGGCAGAGGATACTGAGAGCGATGCTCGCTGGGGACCGCTGCGCCCTGGATCACTGGCATGGTTGGCAGACTGACCCCCAGAGGGCGCTGAGGCGAGACGGGCACCGTGTACTGCAGTGTGTACCGCTCTACCCCAGCAGAGGCTGCCCTCTGAAACCCTGGGCTTTTGGCGTTAGGGTTTCTTGGCCGAGGACTTCTTAGCTTCAATAACTGCCCTCAGATCTTGTTTAGGCTTGGAAGACCTCGGCCGAGAGCAAGAGGCGATGCTCTGTTTTTGGGCCTCGCGATATGAGGAGCTAGGGTGCGGCTGGGGCATCTCCCGCCCAGATGCCCCGAGGGAGCGACGAGGGAGGAACTTATGGAACGCCACCGCTTGTTTGCGGGACTCCTGAAACCTGTCGACGACAGAATTGACTGTGTCACTGTACAGGCCAGTAGGCTGAATCGGGGCGTCCATGAGGCAGACCCTGTCCCGCTCTTTCATATCGGACAGGGCCAACCATAAGTGCCTCTCCGCAGCCACCATAGCTGCCATGGACCGCCCAATCGCTCTGGCGGTCTCCTTGGTGGCGCGGAGGGAGAGATCAGCGGTCCTTCTTAGTTCTGAAATATCATGGGACTTGATCTCCTCTCCCTCGTCTAGCTCTTTAAGCAGGTCGGCTTGGTACGCCTGTAACACCGCCATGGTGTGCAGACACGCACCTTCCTGACCTGCAGCCGCATACCCTTTGCCCACCAAAGCCGATGTTGTTCTGAGTGGCTTTGAGGGCAATGCCGGGGCCTTCAGAGACGATGCCACGCCAGGGGACAGATAGCTCGCGAGCGTCTGTTCCACCCGGGGCATCGCTCTATAACCGTGCTCTCCCATCCCAATAATCAGATGAGGGGATTTAGAGGCGGGCCGAGAATGGGCGTTTCCACGACCTGGCCATCTCTTCATGCAGGTCGGGAAAGAATGGAAGGCCCCGGCTGGGAGGTGGCTGACTCACGCACAGGAAGCGTTCATCGAGCTTGCTTCGCTGCGGTTCGGTTGTCTTTTTGGCAGGCCAATCAATACTAAACTTGGCCACCGCTCGAGTAACCACCTCCAAGAGCTCCTCATATTGTGGCGAGTGGGGTGGCGAATCCCTGTCGACCAACTCCACATCAACCTCCTCAGAGGAAGAGAGGCAGAGCGTCGACCCCTCTCCCTGAGTGGAAGGAACCGCAGAGCGTGCTTCCGACTCTAGGGATTGGGTGCCGGATCTGGCGGAAGCGGAAGGAGATAGGGACTGGCCCGTCTCCATTCCCTCCACCAAATCCACTTGCGAACCCCAAGTCGCTCACGCTGGGCGCGTTCCCCAAAGCGCATTTGACGCAGCTCAAGTTCCTGAAGAGGAACTGCAATGATTCTGCACCATAGTGTGGCCTAGTAGTGTACAACACAATAAAATCGCATAGGACTAAGTTCATTGTTTTGTGCTAATTTCATTGTGTTGCGGCTTGTTTCTGTATTGTTGTGCTAATTTCTTTGTGGCTTGTTCCTGTTGTTGTGCTTATTTTGTTGTGGGTTGTTTCCGTTGTGGCTTGTTTCCATTGTGTTGTGCTAATTCCGTTGTTGCGAATTCTTTCTATTGTGTTGTGTTAATTCTATTGTGTTGTGACTTTCGGTATGTTGCGACTTACACATTGTGTTCTGCTAATTTTGTTGTGTTGCGGCTTGTTTCTGTGCTGTGGAGATTTCGTTGCATTGTGCACTACTGAGCACTACTTTTTTTGTGCCCACTTTTGACGTTTGGGCAGTTTTTTTTAAACATCATTTGAATGCAAATTATTTGAAATGCAAATGCAGCCGCCGTTCTGCCTCAGCAGAAGCGGGACCAGCACCGCGGGGAACGCTGGTGAAGGCCCCTTCCTCGAAGAGGGCCCTCCGGGAACGAAGCAGCCGCACCGACATTCGCTCACAGTGCGGACAGAGAGCCGACTCAGCATGCTTCGCTCCCAGGCAAACCACGCATAAGTTGTGTGTATCCCCACCCGTTATATATCGCGGGCAGGGAGGAACACATAACCTATAACGTGATTTGGAATCGCCATCAGAATGCTTTACTTTCGCCTTGCTCTTTGGCATGTCTAGGAGCTTTAACTGGACAGACAACAGTAAATAAGACTCACAAGACAAACAAGTGACATTCACACATAGAGCGCTTGCTGAAAGACGTGGAGCTGACGCCAGCTGCGCGGCACGTGCTTTTATAGCTTCCTGGTCGCTTACGTCACCCCGCCTGTGATGTCACGCTCTTCCATTGGACTGATTACACACAATATTCAGAGTCGCTCACGCTGGGCGCGTTCCCTAAAGCGCATTTGACACAGCTCGAGTTCCTGAAGAGGAACTGCAATGATTCTGCACCATAATGTGGCCTAGTAGTGTACAACACAATAAAATCGCATAGGACTAATTTCATTGTTTTGTGCTAATTTCATTGTGTTGCGGCTTGTTTCTGTATTGTTGTGCTAATTTCATTGTGGCTTGTTCCTGTTGTTGTACTTATTTTGTTGTGGGTTGTTTCCGTTGTGGCTTGTTTCCATTGTGTTGTGCTAATTCCGTTGTTGCGAATTCTTTCTATTGTGTTGTGTTAATTCTAATGTGTTGTGACTTTCGGTATGTTGCGACTAACACGTTGTGTTCTGCTAATTTTGTTGTGTTGTTTCTGTGCTGTGGAGATTTCGTTGCATTGTGCACTACTGAGCACTACTTTTTTTGTGCCCACTTTTGCCGTTTGGGCAGTTTTTTTAAACATCATTTGAATGCAAATTATTTGAAATGCATTACAATCTATACAATGAGAACAGAACAGGAGCCAAAATGGAGCCCTGAGGAACTCCAAAATGCAAGATGGAGCTAGATGAAGAAAAACCATCAAGATAAACAGACAACATTCTGTCTTCAAGATAGGATTTAAACCAGTAAAGAGTGCAACCTGCAATGGAACCAAGGTGGAACAGACCAGCCCGTCTGGCACCAACAATCATTCCACGTTCAAATTCATTTAAATCCCCTTTCTTCCCCTTTCTGATGCTTGGTTTGAACGGTCATCTTCTCCACATCTAGATGCCTAAATGCATGTGATTGGCTGATTAGCAATTTGTGTTACCAAGCAATTGAACAGGTGTACCTAATAAAGTGTGTATATTCTGTAATATATATGAAGAGTTCAAATGGAAGTGCCATTTGAAATTTTCATCTAAAATTAGGATTTTTACCAAGCTCCTATGGGGTGGTGTTGGCGCAGTGGATAAGACACATGCCTTTGGTTTGAGAGACCCGGGTTCAAATCCACTGTGAGACACCAATGTGTCCCTGAGCAAGACACTTAACCCCTAGTTGCTCCAGAGGCGTGTGACCTCTGACATATATAGTAATTGTAAGTCGCTTTGGATAAAAGTGTCAGCTAAATGAATAAATGTTAAATGTCCTATGCTTAGGTTGAGTCATTTTACTTTAATGGCAATGTGCAGGTCCTTTTCCAGGTTATTAAAGTGAAATAACTGAACATAAATATAGGAGCCTGATAAAAATCTAATTTTTAGATGAAAATTTCAGATGGCACTTAGAGGCTTTTGCATCTGAACTCTTCATATATATATATATATATATATATATATAGTACAGACCAAAAGTTTGGACACACCTTCTCATTCAAAGAGTTTTCTTTATTTTCATGACTATGAAAATTGTAGATTCAAACATCAAAAATATTAAGGCATCAAAAATATGAATTAACACATGTGGAATTATATATGGAATTATATACAGAACAAAAAAGTGTGAAACACCTGAAAATATGTCATATTCTAGGTTCTTCAAAGTATCCACGTTTTGCTTTGATTACTGCTTTGCACACTTTTGGCATTCTCTTGATAAGCTTCAAGACCCGCTTGGAACCGGGACGTTGCAGAAGCCCCATCCTTCCGGAAGGAGGTCTCGGAGGCAAATACACATATAGCATCTGTTTAGGAGTATACAGAGTAATTTGAGGTGATTAAAAACCCTCTTGGAAAGGCAGAAGTCTGCCGGGGAAACACGGGCTCTAAGGCTATACCGTGGACTATACACATACGAGTACCGCTTAGGTCTCAATATGAAACCCACCCTTCCATGGTTCTCACGGATACATCATGAAGGCCTGGCGCCGGACGTTCCGCCACGTCCAGCTGCTTATGGTGATGGAGGATCTCAACAGGGTCTACAGTACGGACACTCTGGAGCAGTTTAAGCAAGCCGACACTAACTGGGGCCTCTCAGTGCCACTACCCGTTTGAGGTGAGAACACAGGAGGATACCGGCTCTACACGAAGGCTATAGAACCTAGCGAACGTGTTAGGGGTCGCCCAGCCCGCAGCTCTACAAATATCTGTCAGCGAGGCGCCACGAGCCAGCGCCCAGGAGGATGCAAAACTTCTAGTTGAGTGAGCTCGCAACCTGAACGGGCAGGGCACATCCTGAGCCTGATAAGCCAGGGTTATGGCATTCACAATCCAGTGGGCCATCCTCTGCTTAGAGACGGCACTCCCCTTCTGCCGGCCTCCGTAACAGACAAAGAGCTGGTCTGAGGTCCTGAAGCTTTGTGTCCGGTCTACGTAGCACCTTAATGCTCGGACGGGACAAAGCAAAGCCAGGGCGGGGTCTGCCTCCTCCAGGGGCAGCGCTTGCAGGTTCACCACTTGGTCTTTGAAGGATGTAGTTGGAACCTTGGGCACGTAGCCAGGCCGGGGCCTCAGGATTACCTGGGAGTCAGCCGGCCCGAACTCTAGGCACGAATCGTCGACCGAAAATGCATGCAGGTCCCCTACCCTCTTGATGGAGGCCAGTGCAAGCAGGAGCAGAGTTTTCAATGAAAGAAACTTTAGCTCAACTGAATGCAAAGGCTCGAATGGGCCCTGCTGTAGTGATTTAAGCACTAGAGACAGGTCCCAAGAGGGTATACAGGGGGGGGGGGGCGGGATGGATTTAACCTCCTGGCCCCTCTAAGGAACCTGACGATGAGGTCATGCTTACCCAAAGACTTCCCATTCACGGGGTCATGGTGCGCAGCAATAGCAGCAACCTGGACTTTGAGGGTGGAGGGAGACAGCCTTTACTCCAACCCTTGCTGCAGAGAGGACAGCACGACTGCAATCGGACATCTTCGGGGGGTCTTCTCGGCGAGAAGAACACCACTCGACGAACAGTTTCCACTTCAAGGCGTAAGCATGTCTCGTAGATGGTGCTCTTGCCGAAGTGATGGTGTTTGCTACCTCTTGGGGTAGGTCACCTAGAACCTCCGCGTCCCGTCCAGGGACCAGACATGGAGTTTCCAAAGGTCTGGACGCGGGTGCCAAATGGTGCCCCATCTCTGAGTCAGTAGATCCTTCGTCAGAGGAATTGGCCAAGGAGGGGCTGTCGCAAGGAGCACTAGTTCGGGGAACCAGGTCCACGTGGGCCAATACGGCGCTACTAGCAAGACTTGCTCCTCGTCCTCCCGGACTTTGCACAGATCCGGTGAGTGCCGCACTTCCACGCCCACCTCGGGACTCGGCCATAAAGCCAGTGCTGGAGCGGTCTAATATGTAATAGGCCGAGCGGTGTAAGTGCCGCCGCGGCCGCCATATGCCCCAGGAGCCTCTGAAAGAGTTTCAGTGGGACCGCTGTCCTGCTCTTGAACGTATTCAAGCAGGCTAGCACCAACCGCACGTTCCTCTGTGAGGCATGCTGTCTATTTGACCGAATCCAACTCCATATCGAGAAAAGAGATCCTCTGCCACGGCAAGAGTTTGCTCTTTTCCCAGCTGACCTGAAGGCCCAACAGGCTCAGGTGCCGGAGCACCACATGTCCTGTGCTCGCACAACTGATCTCGAGACTGTGTTAGTATCAGCCAATCATTTAAGTAGTTGAGAATGCGAACACCCTGCTCTCTGAGGGGAACGAGAGCTACCTCCGTGACTTTCGTGAGGACACGGGGAGACCGAGACAGCCCGCAGGGCAGGACCTTGTACTGATATGCCAGTCCTTCGAATGCAAACCGCAGAAAAGGTCTGTGGCGCGGAAGGATGGACACATGAAAGTACACATCCTTCAGGTCGATCGCTGCAAACCAATCTTGGGGACGGACTCCCCCGAAAATGCGTTTCTGTGTCAACATTTTGAACGGTAGCCGATGGAGGGCCCGATTCAAAACTTGCAGATCCAAGATCGGTCGTAACCCACCGTCTTTCTTGGGTACAATGAAGTACGGGCTGTAAAACCCCGTCCTCATATCGTCTGGAGGGACCGGCTCTATTGCGTCCTTCGCCAGTAGGACTACGATCTCTTCCTGCAAGACAGGGGCATCGGACGCTTTCACTGTAGTGAAGCGGACACCGCAGAGCTTGGGTGTATGCCGGGCGACCTGAATCACATAGCCGAGGCTGATGGTTCGCAGAAGCCACCCAGACGGGCTGGGTAGCGCTGACCAGGCGCTTAAAAACCGTACAAGCAGGACCAGCTGAACCACAGCCTTACCCGCAGTGGGGCAGCGAGGTGGAACACAGGGACCCAACTCGGGCGGCTTGTGAGCAGGCCGGAGTGTGGTGCGAGTGTGGGGTGCAAGGCTCACCTGGTTCCACGGGTTGGCAGAGGGTGCGTGAGTAGGGCCTTTGTTGACGCTCTCGAACCGCCCGCTGCCATCTGGCGAAGGAGGAAGATGAGTGAGGTCCGGAGCTTGGCCGTCCGCAACTCTCCATGCCATACCGGGACCCAGAGAGGGAGAAAACTGCTCTCCTGTCGAGATTTCCAGATTCTCCGCCTGGCCCTCCTCCAGGGGAGGGAGAGGTGCCTTCACCATCCCCCAGAAAGCAGCTACCTCTCTCTGGGTCACCCATCCTGGGGCTTCTTGCTCTTCTGCTCACCGCCAAGTTTGACGGGGGCCGGGTCGGGAGGGGCAGCCTGCCTGCACCCAGCTCCACGGCACCACTTGGAGGCTGCTGCAGATGCGGCGCATGAGCGGGGGCGGATGCAGGGGGCTGCCCTCGGCGACGAGCAGGCTGGGGCACTGCGGCGGGTGGAGGCAGCAGCTGCCCGCCGGGGCAGGATGTGTCTGATCGCCTCAGTCTGCTTCTGGGCAGCCGAGACTTGCTGGGCCAAGTTTTTGACTTCGTCGCCGAAGAGGCCGGTCTGGGACACCGGGGCATCGAGAAACCGGACCTTGTCGGTGTCCCTCATGTCTGCCAGACCCAGCTAGAGATGGCGCTCCTGGACCACTAATGTGGACATCGCACGACCCAGCGAACTCGCGGTGACCTTCTTCGCTCGAAGCGGAAGGTCAGTGGCGGTTCGGAGTTCTTCCAGAAGTGCTGGATCGTGACCACCCTCGTGCAGGTCCTTCAGTGCCTTAGCCTGGTGCACCTGCAGTAACCTGCAATGTGCATTGGCTCGTTTAGTTTACACTCCGAAGTAGATTGGTCTATCGAAGCGATATCCCATATTCGTTGGTCACCGACGTGGCGTCGAGAGTGACCGACTAAAAGGGAACTGAAAATAATTTTAACTTCTGGATAGAACAGAAACTTCTGGATAGAACAGAATCTTAAGTTCAGAACAGAACCAAATCTTTACAACAGAACAGAAAATAATTTTAATTCATAACAGAATAGGAAAGAATCTAAACTTCAGATAAGAATGGAATCCTAACTTTAGAATGAATTCTGAACTTCAGAACAGAACAGAAATTGGTAGACAATTTCTTAATTAGCCTAAAACAAGTGGTAAGTGGTGAGTTTTGGCTTCTATGGTTGCTTCTCACACCCAGCCTAATGATCAGACTGAAAAATAGATGTGCTCTGGTTGTCATGACAATGACATAGTTGAAGGTAAAACTAATTTGCAAATGATTTTGATAGAATCAACATGACATCAGGGCCGACTCTGATACCGGAGCTGAGGTGAATAAGCATTCAGTTCCTTTCCTGTATATGATTGACTAACTGTACAGTAAAAGCACAAGAAAAAAGAGCACTTTAGAGTTATACAAAAGTGATTATGTGAAGCTTAAACTACTAGGACACCTTCACTCCTCTGCAATTCTTTTTTTAGCACTAAATGGCATGCCTTGTCTCTCAGAAATCACCACCTGATTGCCACATACGCTGTATGTCACTGTAACCGTTTATTCAGCTCACTTGCAGTTGACATTGCAGTTGTATTTTCCTTCTGGGTCATACTGATGGTAAACACCAGTTTGCTTGCTGGGGCAGCTCTCAAGTGTGAAGCTGGCAGTGTAGTGATGAGCTTCTTGGATAAGATGACAACGAGTAACCTTGCTATACGAAACACAGCCCCACGCTGCCAGTTTGACTTGTCCTCCCACCAGCCTCGCAGGCCTGAAAAGTTAATTGATTTGTGCTCCTCCTTTTGCTCCAGTGAGATGCTTCTATGGATAGACCATGAAAACCAATGAGAGAGGAAAGGAAAAAAAAGAGGGAAAGAATAATTGAGAGAGAAAAAAGAGAGAGCCTGACCAACAGTTCAAGGGATAAAGGATAAACTGCCTCTGATAGAGGAAAAGACAAATAAAGACTCCTTGGCTCTTAATGAGATCAGATCCTAGAGCTCTATAATGGACTGGTTGAGGTGAGCTGGTCAGTTTATTTCTCTTTCATTCTACAAATATAGACACAGAGTACAGCTTTCTTGATTCTTTTCTAAAAAAATAAAAATAAAAATAATAAAAAATAAGATAGTACATAAAATATTAGATTTATTCATATCGTTTTTAAAGAAATAGCATAACAACTCACAAAGTAGTAGGGCTTCCAGTTTATCAATTACAAATATAAATGGAATATTGGAATAAATTGTAATGAATATATTGTATTGATTTAGTACTGAAAATAAAATCTTTTTTATACATTAAGAGGAAAATAATTAATTATTATAGTTTTTAAATTTATTTATCTTAATCTATAGATTAATAGAGCCAACGAATTCCATTAAAACAAATGCCAAATTAATGCATTCATATAAAAAGTTAATAATAATAATAATAATAAGGTTTACATTATAGAAAATGTTGGTCAGAAAACATTTGGAGCAGGAGAAAGAGAGATAAAAAGACACATTTTCAATGACCACAGCAGGATTTCTTTCTAAAGTTGACCTCTGGGCTGTTGACTGTTAAATGTGTCACCTGTCCGTGTGTGTTCAGTAATCAGAGGCCTGGGGCTGTGTGCCTGTGTATGTGTCATTCTACATCAGCGCACCGGCCCAGGGACCGTAGCTCAGGCTTTAAGGTCCCACGCTGCTCTACTGTCACAATGATTCCCCCCCCCCCCCCCCCACCCTCATCCAGATTTGCAAACCTTAGCCTTCATCACCTGCACACATGGAATGCATCAGTGAGAATCACCAGGAGGAGCGATGTGACAGCCGCATCGCTTCCTACTGTAAAACTGCCACCAATGTTGTGTTGTACAACAAGTCTTGTGAAATGTCGGCTGGTTAAATTTAAGAACTTGTGTCTTACCATTCTGTATCTTTCGACATGTCCCGAGGCACAGCTGATGACATATTCTGATAGTGCCGAGCACATGAAATAAACATCCCCTTATCTACAGCCGAAATCTGGCTTTCCAAGGTGGTGCTGACAGTTAAGTTAGAAACCCATGAGTATATCTGCTAACTGTTTTGTGAAAGTTTGAAAAATCTTAGGGTGTAGAGATAATCTAATAACTGAGAAGGACACCATAACAATAGAAATAAAGATTTTCTTTACAATACTTTTCAATTATATATGTAGCCCACAAATTCAGGCCGACTGAAACAACACTGTTTCCCAATAAGACACAATGCAATGTTTCTTACTGAAAGCAAAACTGCCAATGCGACACAATCACAGCCAATCAGAAAGTATTTTTATGCTATGAAGAGCAGGATTTGTTTGGCCAATCACATGTCACAGTGGGTGGGGCCTCATCACTAGACTAAGTTCAGAAATGGCAAATTGATGTGAATTTGAATTTAGAATCTTTCTATTTGTCAGTTTGTCTTTGAAAAACTGCTTTTCTTTCAATTTCAGATTGCTATTACAATTCAAATTCAGGAATAATTTTGAAATGTAAAAGAGATTTGAATTCTGAAAATTCTAATAAAAAATTCTAATTGAGTTTTGAATCCTGATATGAAAAAGAATATAGGCACAGTTCTGCCCAGACGGTAACGCTGAGCCATATAGTTAATATCAGTGATACGCAGCATGTACGATTCAAGGAAATGGTCGTTAACATCATCACTTTGAGGTACGATATCTATATCATTAAGATCGATTCCATGCGATATAATTAAATCTAGTGTATGATTAAAATGATGGGTGGGCCTGGTGACATTTTGCTTGACTCCAAAAGAGTTTATTAGGCCAGGAAACGCAAGTCCTAATGCATAATTTGTATTATCAATGTGAATATTAAAATCTCCCATGATTAGCGCTTTATCAACTGCAACCAGAAGGTCTGAAAGGAATTCTTTTAAGAACTCTGTACACGGCCCTGGTGGTCTATACACAGTAGCCAGAGCAAGAGATACAATAGATTTCTTTTGCATATCTGACAGTGTAACATTAAGCAGAAGTATTTCGAATGAATTAAACCTGTATCCTGTTTTCTGGGTAACATTGAGAATATCACTATATATTGTTGACTCATTTAGACCAATATAATAATTTGGTTTTAGCCAGGTTTCAGTCAAGCAGAGTACATCAAAAATTTATCTGTGATCATTTCATTTACAATAACTGCTTTGAGTGTGAGTGATCTAATATTTATGAGCCCAAACTTAAAAAAATGTTTTTTGTTCATTTACTTTACATTTTTCTGGTTTAATCACGATAAGATCTTTTATAGATCCTACAGTACATTAAATTTATATTTTGACCTTACTATTCGGGGAACAGACACAGTCTTAATAGATTGTACAGCGCAAGTACTTTTATCATTTAAGCGGATGGAACAAAAGTCATCATAATAGTTTCATATGGAGCGAAGTGTCCTGGAGATGCTGTCAGAGAGCAGCTCTGCTCCGACTCTGCAGGCCATCAGCGCGAAAAAGCCTAGGATGCTCCCAGAAAATATTCCAATTATTAACAAAGAGCAGTTTCTGTTCTTTACACCATGACAACAACCATTAATTTAAAGCAATAAGTCTACTGAACCTTTCGTGTCCTCGTCGATACGTGGGCAGCGGTCCTGACACGATGATTGTCGCCGTGGGCGTCATGCTGTGAACCGTCTCGATCAGGCTCCTGAAGTCCCTCTTCAGCGTCTCCGTCTACTGCAGTGTGGTGTCGTTAACCCCCTGCATGAAGCACGACCGCTCTGGGGCAGTCGTCGGCCTTCAGGATCGCGGGTATCTGTGCAGAAACATCGAGAACACGAGCACCAGGGAAACAATGAGTGTGCACTTTACCTTCGGCTAACGTAGCATGGACATGTCAGACGATGGAGTCTCCGATGATCACAGTGTCGTGTCCCATCTCGCGGAGGGGAGCGAAGCAGTTCTGGGTGGAAATCTTGAAGACCGGAGGGAAAGAAGTCGTCGCCCAGGGCCTGGCTCGCGTCCTCCGCTGTGGATGCACCCAGGGTCCGTGGTGTCCCGGCGCCGGAGTGAAGGACATCTGGGAAGATCGTGTCCTGGGTGCACCGGGCCTGTGCAGAGAAACACACGGAGTAGAGGTGGTGGGACTGTTAGCAGCGCGCTGTATACTTACCCCGGACTTGTGAGCTTCAGCCCGGGAGGATTCCAGCACGGCTCTCCACTCTCTCAGCTGGGCCTGCCTCACCTCCAGGTCGTGAATCTGCTTCTCCACGGCCTCCAGCTCGAGCTGCACCAAATGCAGCACGAACGTGTCCTCACCTTCAAATCAAAGGTAGACATTAATCCGCCATTAAAGCAAGTAACAGTGAGTAAAGCAATAGTAATGTGTGTGAATAGAGTATTAGCAATGCAAGCGCGGTTAGCAGCAACCACGTTGCTGATGCTAACGTTTCGCGTTGCTATAAGCTAATATTTAATATTAGCGCTCTGATTGTTTTTGTTGTAGAATACGATAGAGGATATATTCACACATTATAGAAATGGAAACGATGGTGTATAAAGTTGGTTTTTAAGATAAAAAATAGTCGATAAAAAGAATAGTGATGGAGCTCAAACGCAGTACAAACGCCAACAACAAACCATATTGATTTGTTTGGTCTTGGTGGAATAGGTCTGCTTCAATGCTGTGGCAGAGCAAGTACCTTGCTACTGCCAATACATCCACAACATGCTGCTTTGAGCATTTAAGAAATACTACTGCTGCACCTATAATATATGTGTAATTACCCCCATATACAGTATAGCATACATTAATCACCCTAACATATCTATACAGGTGGAGCTGGGGAAGGTGTAGGGTTTCTAAAGTGCGCTGCAACTGTAACGCTAACAATGGAGGACAGGAGGCAGATGCAAGTAAAGGTAGTTTATTGACAGAAGTATGATGGATGAATGCTGGTGAGTGACGCAGGAACCACGATGGCAGCACAGACAGGTGGGTAGGTGGTTGGAGTGCGTTGGTAGCGATGGCGGTGATGGTAGATCGGTGATCGGCGGTGATAATCCGTGAATGACTGTGAATATCCGATGAAGACTGAAGCAGGACACAGAGCAAAGACAGGAACACAGGAGCACGAACAGACATCGACACGAGGACCTCAAACAACGATCTGACAAACAGGAGACGAAAGACAGGGCGTTAAATAGGCGGTGGAATGAGATGCACCTGCCGCTGATCAGGCGATCAGTGGCAACACCCACATGAACCAATCAACATGACATAACATGACTACAGCTGGAGACGGTGCATTCGCGAACCGTGACAGTACCCCTCCTCCTAAGGACGCCTCCTGGCGTCCCCAGAATCTCTTACCTGTCGATTGTAATCATCGATAAGGGAGTGATCCAGGATGTCCCTAGCAGGTACCCAACTTCTCTCCTCCGGACCGTAACCCTCCCAGTCCACCAAGTACTGAAATCCGCGTCCCCTCCTTCTAGAGTCCAGAATACGATTTACCAAATAGGTGGTCTCCCCATCTACGAGACGCGGCGGGGGAGGGACCGGGGTAGGCGGATTAATGGGAGAATGAAATACGGGCTTGATTTTGGACACATGAAAGGCGGGATGAATTCTCCTGTACGTAGGAGGGAGTTTAAGGCGGACTGCCACCGGACTAATGATCTTGGTGACAGTAAACGGGCCAATAAATTTGGGAGCCAACTTATTAGATACGGACCGGAGAGGAATATTCTTGGTTGAAAGCCACACCTTTTGACCCACGACGTATACGGGAGGCCTAGACCGGTGGCGATCGGCCTTGGCCTTGGTGCGCGCCCCCACTTGGAGTAGAGTCTCACGGGCTCTGGTCCAAGTGCGGTGGCACCTCTGGACGAAGGCGTGAGCGGAGGGGACCGCAACTTCGGATTCCATACTAGGAAAAATAGGTGGCTGGTAACCTACACTACACTCAAAAGGAGATAGGCCCGTAGCTGATACTGGTAAGGTATTGTGGGCGTACTCCACCATAGACAATTGTTGGCTCCAGGAGGAAGGATTCTTGGAGACCAAACATCGCAACACCCTTTCCAAATCTTGGTTGGCTCTCTCGGTTTGACCATTGCTCTGGGGGTGAAACCCTGAGGACAGACTTACAGTCGCTCCCAGTAGTCTACAGAATTCTTGCCAAAATTTAGCCACAAATTGGGGTCCCCTGTCGGAAACCACATCTATCGGGAGGCCATGTAAACGAAAGATGTGGTCTACGACAGTCAACGCTGTCTCCTTGGCTGAAGGTAATTTGGGCAAGGGAATAAAGTGGGCTGCCTTCGAGAACCGGTCCACCACGGTTAAAACTACCGTGTTGCCCTGGGAGGGCGGTAATAAAATCTAGAGCGATGTGGGACCAGGGTCTCGAAGGAACCGGCAGCGGTTGGAGTAACCCATCAGGGGGCCGATTGGAAGTCTTACCAGTGGCACAAACCGAGCAAGCCAAAACAAAACTGTGAATGTCGCGAGCCATAAGTGGCCACCAGAATCGTTGCTTGACTAAAAATCTAGTACGGTTAACCCCTGGATGGCAAGCTACATTCGAGCAATGTCCCCACTGGATAACGTTGGACCTTAATCCCTCCGGCACAAATAAACGGTTCGGTGGACACCCGGGCGGAGGCGTTACCCCTTCTAAGGCCGTTCTGACCTTCGATTCGATCTCCCATGTGAGAGTGGAGACCACTAATGTCTCAGGAAAAATACACTCGGGAGTGGACGGGCGTTCGGAATGGTCAAAAATACGCGACAAAGAATCGGGTTTGATATTCTTGGAACCCGGGCGGTACGAGATAGTAAAGTCAAAACGTCCGAAAAAAAGTGCCCACCGAGCCTGCCTGGAGTTCAACCTCTTGGCGGTGCTAATGTACTCTAAATTCTTGTGGTCAGTCCATACTATAAAGGGAACCCCCGATCCCTCTAACCAGTGACGCCATTCCTCCAATGCCATCTTGACTGCCAACAATTTTCGGTTACCAATATCGTAATTTCGTTCTGCCGGAGATAAACGATATGAGAAATACGCGCAAGGGTGGACCTTGTCGTCTAAGGGAGAACGTTGCGATAACACCGCTCCTACCCCCACCTCTGATGCGTCGACCTCCACCACGAACTGACGTGTAGGGTCAGGGGTAATCAGAATAGGGGCTGAAATGAAACGGCTCTTCAGTTTAGCGAACACAGCCTGAGCTGTGTCCGACCACCTGAACGCAGTTCTGGCGGAGGTCAAGGCGGTCAGAGGTGCGGCTAGTTGGCTGAAGTTGCGAATAAAACGCCGGTAGAAGTTAGCGAACCCCAGAAATCTCTGTAGGGCCTTACGGGAATCTGGGCTTGGCCATTCTACCACAGCCTTAACCTTCTCGGGATCCATGCGTATTCCCTCAGTCGACACGATATACCCCAAAAATGGAATTGACTGTGCATGAAATTCGCATTTCTCCGCCTTGACAAAAAGCCCATTCTCTAGCAACCTCTGAAGCACTCGTTGGACGTGCTGCACATGTTCCTGGAGAGAAGAGGAAAAAATCAATATGTCGTCCAGGTAGACATAAATGAACTGATCGATCATATCTCGCAGCACGTCGTTGACGAGTGCCTGGAAGACCGCTGGGGAGTTGGAGAGCCCAAAGGGCATAACCAAGTATTCAAAGTGCCCTCTGGGGGTGTTAAAAGCGGTCTTCCATTCATCCCCCTCCCTGATCCGAACCAAATGATACGCATTGCGTAAGTCCAGTTTTGTGAAAATTGACGCTCCCTGCAACCTCTCGAAGGCCGAAGACATCAACGGCAAAGGATAAGTATTCTTTACCGTGATGTTGTTCAGTCCCCGGTAATCAATACAAGGTCGCAGAGATCCGTCCTTCTTTCCCACAAAAAAGAACCCCGCCCCCGCAGGAGAAGAGGAAGGGCGGATGAATTTGGAAGCTAGAGAATCAGAAATATATTTCTCCATAGCCTCCCTCTCTGGAACAGAAAGTGAATAGAGTTTGCCCTTAGGCGGAGACTTACCTGATAGTAAATCTATGGCACAGTCGTAAGGACGATGCGGAGGAAGAGAAGCAGCCCGAGACTTACTGAACACTTCCTTCAGATGGAGGTACTCAGCGGGCACGTTAGACAAATCCACCGCCTCCTCCTGCAACACAGACACAGACACAGACACAGACGGACAGGCAGACACTAGACAAGACTCATGACACCTTTTACACCAAGACAAAACGGAGTTAGAGAGCCAGTCAATGCTAGGGTTGTGGAGGAGGAGCCAAGGGTGTCCGAGGACAATGGGTGCCAGGGGAGAGTCAAGGATGTGAAAAGAGATGGTTTCGGAGTGATTGCCAGAGGTGATGAGTGTAATGTCTTCAGTGATGTATGATATGGTGGGAAGTTGCTGACCAGTGAGGGCGTGAACCGTGATGTGGTGCGGAAGAGGTCTGAGGGGGATGTGGAGCTTGTGGGCTAATGTGCTGTCCATGAAGTTACCTTCTGCCCCGGAATCCAGTAGTGCCTGACAGTGATGTGTCTGTGCTGACCACCGCAGCCATACCGGGAGGAGCGTAGAAGATGATGGTGATGATGATGATGATGAGGTCTTCTCGGTGGAGATCCCACCCGATAGTAGCCTCATACGTACTACCGGGCCTGGCCTTTTACCGGACAGGCGTGGGCTTGATGTCCGGCTCCCCCGCAGTAAAGGCAAAGGCCCAGGGACCTCCGCCTCTCCTTCTCCTCCCGGGAAAGCCGAGCTCGCCCTACCTGCATGGGCTCGTGATCGTAGACGGGGCTGGCCACGTCCCCGCTGCTGAACCGCACGTCTGCCGGTCCCCTGGATGGGGTGTTGAGTAGCCCCCTCCTCTCCATCCATGCCAGACGTGCGTCGACCCGAAGGGCCAGCTCAATGAGTCCATTGAACGACGGGGGAAGGTCCAGGGCGTAGATCTCCCTCTGGACGCGGTCAGCCAGCCCATGCAGGAACATGTCCCACTGCGCCTCCTCCGCCGCCAGGGTCCGGAACTCGATGGAGTAGTCCGAGACGGATCTCTCGTGCTGGCGCAACTCCGCCAGCCTCCTGGCCGCCTCCCGTCCTGCGGCGGCCCGATCAAAGACCTGTCTCATCTCGGCGGAGAGGACCTGGAACGAGGCGCAGCATGGGTCCTGGTTCTCCCACACCGCTGTTCCCCACAATGCCGCCCTCCCAGAGAACAGGGTCAGGACGAACACCACCTTGGCCCTCTCAGTGGCGAACGTTCTAGGCTGGAGGGCAAAATGCATATCACAACGGTTAAGGAAAGCTCTACAATAATCGGGTTCACCTGAGTAAGCCTCCGGAATCGGGAGGCGTGGTTCCGGCTGGGAGGGGGCCTCCGATGGTGCTGGTGGAACAGGCGGTGTGAGTGGCGCAGTGGGAGCTCGTAATAGCTGGAACTGTTGGGTGAGCTCGGACACCTGCGTCACTAAAGCCTGAACCGCGCGACCAGTGTCGTTAAGAGCCCGCTCCTGGGAGTCCATCCTCCGAACACTGGCGCTGAGGAAAGCTTCGAGAGAGGAGGGTTGATTACTCGCTGCCTCCATGTTGGTCAGATCGTTCTGTAACGCTAACAATGGAGGACAGGAGGCAGATGCAAGTAAAGGTAGTTTATTGACAGAAGTATGATGGATGAATGCTGGTGAGTGACGCAGGAACCACGATGGCAGCACAGACAGGTGGGTAGGTGGTTGGAGTGCGTTGGTAGCGATGGCGGTGATGGTAGATCGGTGATCGGCGGTGATAATCCGTGAATGACTGTGAATATCCGATGAAGACTGAAGCAGGACACAGAGCAAAGACAGGAACACAGGAGCACGAACAGACATCGACACGAGGACCTCAAACAACGATCTGACAAACAGGAGACGAAAGACAGGGCGTTAAATAGGCGGTGGAATGAGATGCACCTGCCGCTGATCAGGCGATCAGTGGCAACACCCACATGAACCAATCAACATGACATAACATGACTACAGCTGGAGACGGTGCATTCGCGAACCGTGACAGCAACTACTACAGCAAACACTAGCCAAGCATTTGAATGTTGAACAGTGAGCTCCTTGGCCGCTGATACAGAAAGAACCTATCAGCTGTGCCATGTGATAATTATGTCATATATCAGATGGCTGGCCAAATGACATGCAATAATAATAATAATTATTATTATGATTATTATTTTTGCATAGCTAACATACTGTATGATTCTGCTAGACTTGTTCTAGTAGCAAAGAATACTGCTGATGTTAGACACTGAACCCATTCATAAAACCCCAATGAAACATTTGTAGCAGATCTCCTAGATTAGAATTAACAAAAGAAAATGTGTTATATTCATCCAGCAATTTCCTAAATCTTTCTATCGACTGTCTCAGTTCTGTATAATTAAAGGCTGAGGGTTATTAAACTGTATCTGCACAGCAATACAGATGAACATACAGAGTAAAACACTGATCTAGAGAGAGCTGAAGGTTAAGTCCAGTTAAAGTGCAATGAAAGGGTTTGTGTTGGCTGATTAAAGAGACTGCCACAGAGAGGAGAGTCATGTGAATCAAATCTTTCTGAAATCCCTAATCCCAAGAGTGTCATATCTAGAGAATGAATTTTTTCATTTTATCAAGGTTGGGAAGATGGGAATATTGCAGTGTCTGGGATTTCTGCAGTGAGAATGTGTGTGGTATGTGTGTGTGGCGGTTTGGGATGGAGGTGGGGTTAAATGAAAATAACTGATCTGCTGCTGTGTGCCGGAGCCATGGCTGATTACAGGCGGAGTAAATTGAAGCCAGGGCTTTGCAGTGTAGGAATGAGGTGGAGATGCAGGAGCTGTGTGCTGCAGTATAGCTCTGACCCCTGCTGCAAAGGTGCACGGAGCTCTGGGGTGAATTACAGTCAGTGGTAACGGGAGTGGATACGGTTCACAGGGGCTGCTGGGATTGCAGGCGAACATACAAAAGGCTCTGAATATAAACTCAGGAGCTTCAGTAGATGAACACTACACAGCAGAGATTCGCTTTCCCTTTCATACTCTGTTGCACACATTCTTAAAGTCTCTGCAGGAGATTACATGTGGGATCACATTTATGCACAGATTTCATATGCATGTGTTAGTGGGTGAAGTACATGTTTAAATGGATAGAACAGATAGAGAGGGAAAAAATATTATTCTGTAAAACACAAAATAACTGAGTCCATATAATATAAGTAATTGAGGTCCAAAACAACAGTGAACTCCATTAATTTTTATTTAAACTGAATAAAATTAAACACTGAATAAGGTAAGTGATACAGGTTTGAAACAACATGAGGGTAAGTAACTGATGTAAAATGACCATTTTTTTTGCTGAACTATCACGTAGGCTTACTCTTTTTCTTAACAATGCTTGTTTAGTGTAATATTTCATCAGTAAAACAAGCATTGCTTTTCTAAACGTGTATTTACCAGCAACTACAATTGAAAATCTCCCCCTCGCCTGTGTTGGGAGAAATAGGAGTGTGATTAATGTGTGTAAAAATTGTAGGAGTTATTGGTGGTGTATGTGTGAGGATGATGTTATACAGTAGTTCTAAAGAGTGCATCTCACACACTTATCAGTGACAGATAGACTGCAAATAAAGTTTTCCTTCAGCCCACCTGATTTACATTTTTAAACCTACTCAAACTAAACAAAATTAAAGCCAAGTACTCCATTTTTGTAATGAGAAATTCACAAATTCACTTGCTCATATATAGTACTTCAATGGTGGAAAGTAACAAAGTATTTTATTTTGTATTTATTTTATTTTTTCAGCAGCCTGATCCAAGAGGTGATAACAATGTCAGATTTGCACACAAGGTGCCAAGGTGTTCAAATTCGTTCATGAATCATACTTAAAAGTTCCTTCACGAATCAGACAATGTCAACAACAGAATCAACAACTGACAGATTCAGTGATTCAGTGAAAAAGATTCAGGTCTGTGATGTTGTTTCAATGTGAGTTCGACTGATTGCAAGAAAAATTAATTGTTAATGTTGCCAAATTTTGGTATGGATTATTGTAAATAAAAATATTTTTAGATCATGGCTGTCAGTTAATAAATTAGCTGTAAAAGGCAATAATTTTAGCCTAAAATGTAAGAATGTGGATTTGAATGCCTTTGTGTGTCAACCTCTTAAAACAAGGCAAATTATATTTTATACCTTTTGTTTTCACATATTTACACAAATGTTGTTTTTTTTCCTCTTTTTAAAATATTTTATATGGAATATTATTTTTCTTGTTCGCAAAACTTGAAAGATGATAAATAAATAAATAAATCATTTTATAATATATATATGTATATATATATATATATATATATATATATATATATATATATATATATATATATATATATATATATATATATATATATATATATATCCAATACAGACCAAAAGTTTTGAAGTTTTGACACACCTTCTCATTCAAAGAGTTTTCTTTATTTTCATGACTATGAAAATTGTAGATTCACACTGAAGGCATCAAAACTATAAATTGACACATGTGGAATTATATATGGAATTATATACATAACAAAAAAGTGTGAAACAACTGAAAATATGTCATATTCTAGGTTCTTCAAAGTAGCCACCTTTTGCTTTGATTACTGCTTTGCACACTCTTGGCATTCTCTTGATGAGCTTCAAGAGGTAGTCACCTGAAATGGTCTTCCAACAGTCTTGAAGGAGTTCCCCGAGAAATGCTTAGCACTTGTTGGCCCTTTTGCCTTCTGTCTGCGGTCCTGCTCACCCCTAAACCATCTCGATTGGCTTCAGGTCCGGTGACTGTGGAGGCCAGGTCATCTGGCGCAGCACCCCATCACTCTCCTTCTTGGTCGAACAGCTCTTGATGCCTTCAGTGTGACTCTACAATTTTCATAGTCATGAAAATAAAGAAAACTCTTTGAATGAGAAGGTGTGTCCAAACTTTTGGTCTGTACTGTATATATATGTATATACAGTACAGACCAAAAGTTTGGACACATGTAAATAAATTTAATTACGGGGAAGTCGTGGCCTAATGGTTAGAGAGTCGGACTCCCAATCGAAAGGTTGTGGGTTCGAGTCCCGGGCCGGCAGGAATTGTGGGTGGGGGGAGTGCATGTACAGTTCTCTCTCCACCTTCAATACCACGACTTAGATGCCCTTGAGCAAGGCATTGAACCCCCAACTGCTCCCTGGGCGCCGCAGCATAAATGGCTGCCCACTGCTCTGGGTGTGTGCTCACAGTGTGTGTGTGTGTTCACTGCTCTGTGTGTGTGCACTTCGGATGGGTTAAATGCAGAGCACAAATTCCGAGTATGGGTCACCATACCTGGCTGAATGTCACTTCACTTCACTTAAAAAAATCATGTTTTGTCAAAATACATTTCATATTATTTATACAACTTGAAATGTTAAGACTGTAGAATATGTAGAAATTTAACATTAACATAAAATTATATATGCTATAAACTTGTTCATAGCTCAAATCTTATTGTAAAGTGTTACTGCGACGGAGTAACACAATATCTTAAAACATTTTCTTAAAAGTAACCATCTCCAGCATGGACTGTCACTGTGTCCTTGAGAAAGGCACTTGACCCTCTGGATACTCTGGAGGTTTGTGTAATTGCCCTGTGCTTTAAACCCATCTTCTGGTCTGTGTGAGATGATAGGAGGTGTGACGGCAAGATAAAAATACCTAGGTCTGTGTGCACACAATAAATAAAATTTCTCCAAAAAATAGCAAGCCTTTGTTTACATTTTCAAACACCGTTTCAAATTCAGATTTAGTATCTGACGGCCCAGATTAGTTTCTGACGCCAGGCACCATGCTGGAGACTGTTTGCGTTCTTCTGAGCACAGCTAACAGGCAACTCGCAGACAGAAGCACCGACAGGATCTCCAGAACGGGCTGAGGGGTGAAGCAAGGGGCTTGAGCCTAGGTGAATGAAAAGCTTGTGCTTGGTTTTAAACAGAAAAGTGCACACAGCAGTGGTCTGATTGTCCAACAAGCACATGGGCTACAGTTTCTCTCTGTGAGATTGCATTGTGTCTCCACCTGTACGGTGGGACATACATTATTCAACACTCCCAGGATGCTTTGCTGATGAGTCACAGTGCAAGTGCTGGGAAAGGGGATCAGAGACTGAGAGACAGGGAGAGAGGGAGGCAGACAGAGGAATGCCCATTTAATTTCTGGTGAATAAAACAGGATCTTCAACAATACTGTGAGGGCACCAATAGAGTTTTGTTCCTTATTGTGCAGTTGTCTTTGAATCCTTGGCAAAGGTTTTTTTTTTTTCTGGCTCAGTTCTCATGTCTGTCAAGTTCTTGTGTCTTTTTCAGACGGAACTGCTTGTAACAAAAGAAAATACATGTCAATAAATACCAGCTAGAGAAAGAGAGCGAGTTATTATAGAATATGAGATGACAGTTTGACGGATTCCACATGGTCCTGATCTGGAACAATAGTTTCACAAATCCTGGATTTGAAGGAAATATTCAAAACCAAAGCATTATTTTATGAGCGAAATAGGCAAGGGCACTGTTCCACTTTAGTTTGTTGTAGTACAGGATGTGCAGACTGCATCGTACTGCCTTTTAAATATCTTATGCACATATTGAGAGTCAAGCTTATATCCATCATTTTCGTCTCCATTTTAACCTCAATGTCCCTTTTATATAGCTCGCTGTGTTTGTGTGAATGTGTGTGGATCAGGTTTTGCCTACATTACAGGGACCAAATGTCCCCACAAGGATAGTAAAGCTGAAATGACCTACATTGTAAGGAACAGCCAACAGTCCCCATGAGGGAAGCGGCGTAATAAACATGAGTGGTTGACATTATATACTTCTGGGACATTGAAATGTCCTATGCGTTGACATGCTATACTCTATCTAACAGAATAGCACACTTTTTATTATTAATCATGTAAATGAGCGTTTTGATCTCATCGGTAATTGTATTTAAACATAGTAGCCTATATACACATACTTTTGTACAGTACAGACTGAAACACACATTTTTATGTACTGGCAGCTTATAAGACATACATAATTTATATATGAACACCTTAAGATATATATATATATATATATATATATATATATATATACAGTTAGGTCCATATATATTTGGACACAGGCACAATTTTTTATTATTTTAGCTTTTGACTGTAACATATTCATAAGTTACAGTTATGTAATACATTTTGGCTTATAGTGTACAATCAGATCTTTAATTTGAGGATTAATATCTCATCAAAATCGGAGGAATTACGGAATTACAGCTCTTTAATGCACTTTCCCCTTTTTTCAAGGAACCCACATCATGCGGTCAAAAAAGCGCTCCATGCAAGTGAAACAGACAATTGTATGCCAAGGGCCCAGAGTAGTAATCCACGTCTATAAAACTTTTACATCGTCTTACTCAGTTTCCTTTTAATTGAAGGAAATCAAAGTATACTAAATGTAGTTTGTTTTTAAAGATATTATGAAATATAAAACTTGTGCAGTTATGCTAATTCAGAAGGGAAACTTTGTTGTCAGTTGACAGCATTTCTCCAACAAGCCAATGTAAACATCTTAATTGCATTGTCTGTAAATTTGAAACAAATGAACAGAGGTCTAACTTTTTATTAGTGTCTTACACAACATTCTCAAAACAACCTAGGAGGAAAGTTAAGAAGGGCTTATTAAAAAAAAAAAAAATTACTCCACATAGTATTATAGTATAACCGGGTATCTTTAAAATCAAATTAAATATATTTAAATTAAGTTAAAAAATTTAAATTTAAGACCTTTAAATACATTTTTAAGACATAAACTTCACATTATCGTCTAATTGTTTAGAGTTTTATAATGCATTAGCTGGTCGATCCACTGGTTTACAAAATGTACAAATTTGTTCTCTGCCAGCGGGTTTCACTTTCGGAAAGGCAATTCGGAAAATCGGTTTCCAATGACAGTACAATACAGAAAGCAGAGCAGCCCCAGATTTTGAAACGTGCAGCACTCATAAAATTTATTCAGTGAAATCATAGACTTTTGAAGATTAATTGTTAATGAAGTTTAATTAATTAATCTACATAGTAGAGCTACACGATTAATCGTTAAAACATTGAAAAGTGACTTAAAAATGTATTTGTCAATGAATGAATTATTCATTCAAGAGAATTGTTCAAAAACGCTGATTCATCCAGTAATGAAACAAGTTAACTAGGTTTATGAGTCGTTGAATCGTTGATTCAAACACATTTTTCTTAATTTGAATAGAAAAAATTGGTGTATTAAGTGTATTATATATTTAATAAATGTCAGCAAAAAGCATATTAGAATGATTTGATGATGCTGAAAATTCAGCTTTGATCACAGGAATAAATTACATTTTAAAATATATTTCACAATATTACTACTTTTGCTGTATTTTGGATCAAATAAATGTCATACTAAAAAATCATACTATTCAAAAACTTTTGGACTGGTAGTGTATCTTCAAATGTGTCATAATTAATTCAAATTAATTAAACACTTTTAAATAGACTGAAGCAATATTTTGTCACACATTATTTTGTTTCGTTCAGAATCGTGGGAGAATTGTGATCTGTATTTGAGACAAAAAATAAAATAAAAAATGTGAATCTCAATTTATCCAGAATTGTGCAGCTATGCTGCATAGCAATTCTTGTCTTTACGTCCCCAAATTTAAGACCATTTATAATTAAAACTTTTTGTACAATCTAAGAGTTTTCATTGCCTTAAATTTAAATGATTTAACTGAGGATCTGCGGAAACCTTAAGAACAGGAACGCCCTAAGAACCCACAGTTCAGTGCAATCATTTCTGTCATGCATATGTTAATAATCCGTTACTTTACTCCACTGCAAATATTTAAAATTTCCTAAAGTTGTGCACATGTAAATACACCAATTTTTAGGTTTCAGTTCATATTCAAACAAACTGTATGTGTAAAAATTACACAAAATACCTGAAATACTGAATTGAGACAACACAGAAAAGTTGTAGGACCACTTAAAGTAAAGAGGTGATTAAAAATTTAGTAAAATGTTGACAAACGGTCCATAAATACTCTCTTGATGAAAAATAAAATCTTAATGAACATACACGCCCCCGTCCCTTGACTCCGCCCCCACGCCAAAACAGTGCCACAAAGAGAAGCGCGAGGAAAAGTGAAGTGATAAGGAAAAATGGTATCGCAAGCTCAAACTAGACTAACACGCAAAATAAAAGCAGCGGTGCAAATAAATTAATAGATATGACCATGGAAAATATGCATTGCAAAATCTTTGCTTTCACGCTGTTTCATTTATGTTTTTTTTTTTTTTCATAATTTTTGTTTGCAAAAAGCAAATTTATTTTCCTCAATACTTTAATTTTCGTTTGCAAAACTTTATTTTCTTTTGCAAAACGTAATTTTTTTTGCGTATATATACGGCATTAAATTGACTCCATACATATATCCTAAAAACAAATCAACCAGTTTAAACTTTGTGTGTTGTCAAGGCAGAAGAACCAAGAGAGTTTGACAGCCAGATATATGAGGTGTATTTTGTGTAATTCAAATTATTAATACAACGTTGTGCTTGTTGATTTACCACTTTCATGATCCTACACTGCAAACAGAAAATAAAGAACATAAATACGTTCACTTTTGATGGAGTAACTAAGATAATTTCAGCAATTTCACACTTCTAATAAGAGTAATATATGGGATGTTCCTCCATTTAACCTCCCTCCCAACTTGTTTTTGTATCTTTTTTAACCTCTTTCTTTCTCTTACCATCACCCAATTGTAAATCAGTTCCACTTCATCCAGGCTGGGACAGATTCTTATAATTAAAAATCTAGTTGGCACATACTCTTTTTTTTGATTTTTTAAAAGACGAATCCTAAAGAGACATGCACTGTTTAAATGATAGCCAGGATTAACAAACAATTATCTCAAGGCCCCTCAGATGGTAATTAAGCACGTCTATAGGTAGCCAGCCGAAAAGCAATGCCGACAGCTATTTAGACAAAGAGAACCATCCAGACATTTAAAGAATGAGGTGTACAATGAGGTTATGTGAGAATTGCTATGTGTCTTGATTAGGATTTCTCCCCAGGGTGACAGGAGCTGTTAAGAAACATAACCATGCACGAATTTGGAACGGCAAGTTACACTTTCCAATCCTTCTTCAGCATATTTCCTTGTTATATAACAGTGATTATGGAGGGCTGCTGTCTCGATACGGCATCGGAGCAGCCTGAGTGTTACACTAATGTTCAAAAGTGACAACTAGTTTTGTGATCCAAGCGGCAGGAATCTAAGCACGAAATGTTATTTTTCATGCATCATTGCTTCTCTGAACTCATCTCTTGGTATCCACCCCATAAAAATTTAATAAATAAAACAATTATATTTTGTAAGAGCTGGGTGAGAAAGATTTTAATTCTAAAAAAAACAAAAAACAAAAAAAATTGCTGTTTTCATATTCTAACCTTGGTGAAATTAAGGGGTTAATTCAACCAAAACTGAAAATTGTGTCATCATTTAATCACCCTTTTGTCATTTCTTAAGAGAAGTTGGTAGCAGTAGATTTATATATATATATATATATATATATATATATATATATATATATATATATATATATATATATTTTTTTTTTTTTTTTTTGTAGGCAGTACTTTATGGCACATACTTAAAGTACAGAAATTGAGTTTTAAAAATACAGAAATTGAGTTTACCCAGCGAGCAAGAAGTAGTCTAGTACAGTGGTTCCCAAACTTTTCCATTCCACGACCCACCTAGACAAGTGTAATATATTTCACGACCCACCAAAATATTAAAAAAAAAAAAAAACAACGAGTGAAATTACTTTAAACCTAATCTTACTTAAAATTTTTATGACAGAAATTAAGTATTTAAGAAAAATAACCATTTTATTTTAGAGTACAACTGAAAATTTCACTACAAATTTACAAGTTTTAATTTTTGTTTACTGGCGTTAAAATATGTAGTGTCCATAAAAACGTGAAGCAGGCTCACTCCAGTGAAGTGTGATCTGCGCTGCTGTGTTTTGTTGCATTCATGATCCTTCCGTGTGTGTCGGCGAGAACGGAGCACAATCCAACACTTTTTTAGAAAAGCATAAGAAGCAAAGCAGAACTATCTAAAACAGTTTGGAGATTAAAATAATTGTGAAATAGGTAAAAAAAGACCGATTGAACCTTTTAATGACATTGCTCTGAGACCTTCAAAACACGCAACGCACACGGACTTAATTGCAATTTGAAAATCACACTAAGGATATTGCAGTTCATTATTAATGTTGGTGGGCTATATCGTTGTGATGAGTGGGTTCCCAGTTCCCGCCTCCTTCTTCCTGTGATTGTGAAGATTTTAATGTTTTACACTGGTGCCGAAGCCAGGGAGGAAGGAGGGGCGCGCTGCCGAAGATCCTTCGCCGCTGGGGTGAATCCGCAGTGCCATCGAGCAGGGCGAAGGAGTCTGCCGCCGAGGGTGCTCGATGTGGTGGGCTGGAGTGAGTTGCCGGGGGGGGGGGGGGGGGGGGGGCGAACTCACTCCAGCCCACCGCCTCGATGACTCCTTCGTGGAAAGAGGTGGGAACCGGCGGACAATCAAACAAAGTTTTAATAACCAAATAAACACAAAACAGCGCGACAGCCCCTCTCGGATGACTGCCGTGCACAAATAAAAAACAAACACAAAATAAAACCCAGGCCTGGTCCTCTCTCGTCCTTCACTGTCATCGCTCCTCTTTTGTATCTTTCCGATCTCCTCCGTGGTTCTTGAGACCGGTGAGTGTTGCTCATTTCCCAATCACTCCACCGGCCTAGCTCTGTTCCCATGGCACTAGGCCCCGCCCCACTCGTCACATTCGTGCAGCCCTAGACTGAACTGTGTTAGTGTCTGTGTGTCATTGAAACGCAAAATTAGCTGCAGCCAAGTGACTTTGTGCGACCCACCTTGTTCCATTCCGTGACCCACGAGTGGGTCGCGACCCACAGTTTGAAAACCCCTGGTCTAGTAGACGTCTAAAAGACGTCATTCTTAGACATCCAGAAAACGTCCTCACAGGAGCCAGAATGAAAGTTTTTTTGACGTCTTTTCTGGATATTGTATAGACGTCAATTAAAGACGTGATAATGACGTCATTTTTAGATATCCACTAGACGTCTTTTCTGGACATTGTATAGACGTCAATTAAAGACGTGCTAACGACGTCATTCTTAGACATCCAGAAGACGTCCTCACAGGAGCCAGAATGAAAGGTTTTTTGACGTCTTTTCTGGACGTTGTTTAGACGTAAATTAAAGACGTTGTACAGACGAAGTTGTTAGACATCCAGAAGACGTCCTTACATGAGCCAGAATGAAAGTTTTTTTGACGTCTTTTCTGGACGTTGTTTAGACGTAAATTAAAGACGTTCCACGGACGTAGTTTTTCGACATCCATAAGACGTCCTCACAAGAGCCAGAAAGATAGTTTTTTTGATGTCTTTTTAGGACATTATTTAGATGTCAAAAACGTGCTAAATATGTAATCTTTAGACAGCCAGAATAAAAGTTGTATTAGATGCGTTTTCTGTAGAAATGTCAAAGATGACTGTTAAAGACTCGTATTAACATGGAAATCCTATCTGGACATATTTGCAAGGATCAAAATTCAAAAAAATGTTTGCTTCAAACAGTGGCATTGAGTGAGTTAGTTCTCACTGAGAAAAACCCAGTTACTCATTGTTAATGGTTGTCGTGTCATGAAACTGCAGACAGACCATAGACCTAAATTATTTGAAAGAATATGGATTAAATTGAATATTCAATTGAATAATTGTTTAGTTTATATACTAGTCTTGCATTTTTGTATCTTATCAATATAATTGTAATAAACTGCTTACCATTTTCCTGTAAACCAAACTGATCACTCCAAGAAATCATCTAAATTTCAAAATATATTTTTATTACTAATATTTAGTAAAACTTAAAACCAGAACAGCAGTATAAATTAAAACAATAACACACTAATACTTAAAACGAGAACAGAAAGTATAAATTAACACAATAACATAATAAAACTTAAAAGTCAGAACAGTAAAGTAATAAATAAAAGTGCTATAAAATTTTGTACTATTAGCACAGTGTATTTATTTATTTATAAGCACCACCCCCGACTCTCCCAGGGGCATGTTTAAGGTGGTCCGATGCAGCCGACTTTATCTGGGCCTCTGTGGCAGCTGCATCCCATTTCATGACAGCATCTACAATCAAAGCAAAGAAATCCTGTGTAAAATAAATCAATTCAAACGCCACTGTTGTGGTTTAGCTTGCAGCAGAGATACATATTATGCTTAGATGAAAATTTGAGTAACAAATCAATTAAATGAAATAGATAACAAATTAAGTAAAATTACATCAAGCCTGATATTAAGCATTCCACACAAATTTTTTTAAAATTACCATAATATAAATTCTTACCTTTTATTGCTGAAAACAATTTCTTGTCTTCGAGACCAATTTTCTCTTTTTTGCCCTTCCCCTTCAAATTAAATAGTGTCATTAGGTGGTTGGTGAAGAGCCTAATCCAATCCAAGACAAAAATAATATGCAATTATTCCACCACACGCAGAATTGTCTTCAAATTAAATTGATTTTGATAGAGCATTGGCATTATACACAGCCACACTATTTTTACCTTCATCAAATCGCCTGAAAAGACACTATACAATATAACCATACAGATCTTTACATACATTAGACCTCTTAGCTGAGAAGCACATAGGGATTCATAAATTAGCCAGTGTCAGCCTTAGGCTGGCTACACAAATTGGCTGCGTCGCATGAGCCTGGCGTTTCTGTTGTGTGGCGGCTGCGTTGCATTTTCTATGTCTTTGCACACCAGAAACATGTCTGACGCTGCGCTGCTAGCCTTGTCTGTACACACGCATGTTTCCAATTGATTTACTGCAGTAGCACACTTCATGTTAAACATAAAAATATACTGATTTGATTTGAAGACAACTTTGGAAGTACTGACTTTTATTCAAGTATTTAATAAAAGTATTGCATTTTTATGTCAAAACCTAGACACTTTCAAACAACATGTAATCGCGTGAAAAATAAGCGTCGGTTCTATTTCTAGTATGCATGCGTTTTCGGTGCGGCATTCTGGGATTGGAGCCAGGCAAAGCCACGGTGCCACTGCAAATTAGCCTTAGGAAGAAATTTCTTTTGGTGTAACATACATGTTCAAAAGTTGTTTTAGTCGTACAACAGAAAACTCAGATTGGACAGATAGTCTAGCTAGCTGTATGGATTTACCCTGCAGAGATCTGAGGAGCAATTTACATAAATCGACAGAGCTTAAATTTATTTTAAAGGGGCATTCCACCCATTTGAACATTGTTTTTTATTTAAAGTGGGTCATATATGTAGTCTAAATGTAAAATAAATTTTTAATTTGGTGCCTTCGTGATCGAGGAAAGACAAAAAATAACTTCAGGACGCATTTGTATGAAAGACAACAACTCCCACAATGCACCACATTGCACAGCTCCGCAAGCCACTCCCACTAATCCAGAAAGCGCATATCTGCCTATAAGAGAAATCACTCTTCCGTCTACAAGGCTAGCTACCACCAGAGCTTGAAATTAGGGGAGAAATCCGTTATTTACCTCTTACACTTCCTCCTACAATGACGCAAAATGACGATTTTTGCGTCATTTTTAGGAGGAAGTGTAAGAGGTAAATAACGGATTTCTCCCGTTTCAGGGGAAAAAGAAAGAGTGTTGCACGACCATTCAATAGTATGACTGGGTTTCTAACAATGCAAAGCTTAATGCAAATGGGTGGAGTGTCCCTTTAAAGAAAGATAACAGACATCTGGCCGAAAAGAGTGAAATCTGGTGGAATTTCCTCTCATGCCCTCTTTTGTCCGTGAGCCCCTGTCTGTCTCTCCTTCTCCCTCTCTTAATCCTCCTGTTATTGTTGTTGGAAACCAGAAATAATGCTTTTTTATTCAACGTAGGGAATAAAACAGGGAAGTAAACCACTGCATTTTATTTTAATGACCATCCGTTTAAATAAAAGTGCATATGTCATCTCTAAGGTGGATTTGACTTACAAATTTAGCCATTTTCATAAAATATATGATATACAGTTTATCTTTTAGCACCATTTAGCCAAAAAACACCAAGATATAAAACTATCCATATTGCCAAGCCCTAGTGCACAGTCCTGCTCTTTACTTAAACCAACAACTAAACCAAACTACCAAATGAAAACAGATTGGGGATCTGTGTCTGTTAAGTTAATATGTAAATAAATACCTGTCCATCACTTTGTGCGTGCAGTCCTTCACATCTTTCCCACCCACTCTTGCCAGCTGACAAACCTATAATTAAAAAAACACATGAAAATATATTAATGGTAAAAAATTGAGAACAGGGTCCAGTTGTTTGCTGCCCTAAAAAACATCACATGTAAACCATACAAAAATCATATGTATAATCATGAAATAATTGAAAGATTTTAACTCAAATATAAAAAAAATCCCAAAACATTTTATCAGCAGGTAAATACAAAAAGCTGAAAGAATTTGCTGGATCGATATTGAAATGTATCAATATATAAGATCTCTGCTGTATTACTCTGTTGCATATATTTTCTGGCATAAAATGCGACTCAGGGTGTGTCTCCTTACAACAAAATTAGCACGCATAATCTTTCGGAAGCATATCACCCTGACTGACTTGCAGCTTGGCAAAACAAAAACTTCCAACATTTTAATTAAAAGAAATACACTACAGTTTATACAAATTTTATTATAATAAGCAAAACTTCAGTTACCTAAGACATCACCTACCACTGCAGATGTGTTCTGTACTGAAGTGAAAAGTGGAAATAAGACCTGTTTTCCGGTTAGAACGTTCGGTGTTCCGCATAGCCCCCTATTGGCATTAGTCAAGTCCTAATTAGTCAAGTTAGTGCTGGGCGGTTTGACCAAAAATTTATATCACGTTTTTTTTTTATTTTTTTTTTTATGATGACGGTTTTCCGGTTTATGACGTTTTTTTATTTTATTTTCATGCATAGTCAGGTGTTCAATGCATTTTCTACTCATTGAGAGAGGAATTACTGCAGTAAATTGATTTAGGATGGTCTATTTTACTGTCATTAGTGAATATTGTAGAATATTTCCACACTAGTAAAACAGGTTTGCATGGCCCCAGAAAATTATGCTGTTGCTTACAAATAAGAGCCAGTCATGCTTCTAATGAAGTGAGGAATCAGAATGCAAAGACAATTGTAGTCAAAATTCAGAACTTTAACTTTTCAAATTTCACTTCTTTTTTATTTTTTATAAAAAACCAATACAAAAAAATAGAACAACTTGCAATACAGGTACATTACACAGTATTCAAGTAAATCTAAAAAGGAAATATAAAACAAGTGACTTAGTGAAGTTACAATTTGCATTAATATTACATACACTATCACACATACAATCTCGCTCTTTTAATAAGTGTTTATGTTGAGAGGAATGGATTCCGAATGGCTACTGTTCTCTGTCATTTTACATTGTTTCTGTGTTTAGCGTGAAAGCTCACGTGATTGCCACCAACTCGGGATAAAATTTGTGCAGGACAGTCGTGCCGTGTACCGGCTGCATTGATGCGAATGTGTGCAATATCTCACGACCTCCCAAGTGTCCGAACTTGCAGCGTGTACATCCGTAACACCAGAACACTGCCGTTTGTTTACCCTCACCACTGCTTGCAATCGCTGAAGTGCAACATTTTAAAGGGTCCGTCTGAAACAGTGTCGTGTGGCGCAGTGCAACGTTCCGACTTCCGAACGTTGTGTACTTGAATACATCAGTTTGGCGGTTTATTAAAAATTAACATCGTAACGAAAATATACAGCGGCTTTCGGTATGAACTGGTTTACCGCCCAGCACTAAGTCAAGTCAAGTCAGGTTTATTTATATAGCGCTTTTCACAATACGTATTGCCCCAAAGCAGCTTCACAGTACCAAATTAAAGGTAATAATGTAACAAGGTTTATTTCTAGTGGAAAAACACAATGTGATAATGTCTATGTTTATTAAGGATAATCAATAGGATTGTAAGCTCATTAGAGGTTGAAAACTTCTTACCAAGGTTTCAAATTTGTTTTTATCCAGAAGAGAAGCCTCCTCCCTCTCGAACTCTTCCAAGGTGTTAATCTTTCTGATCTCAATGCTAGATTTAGGCATGCTCCTCTGGAGTTTTTTGACCTCATCAGTGAGAGTCACCAGCTTTGTCAGCACTATTTTTTGGAATTCTGGCAATAATGAGAAATTAAGAAAAATAATAATAATTACTCACTATAATCATGGTTCTCTGGTAACAGCAAGGCATTTCAGTAAAAGTGTGCTCTCTAGCAATCCTAGAAAAATGAATAACTATTCAATTTGTTACATAACACTATTTAACAGGTAAACTTTAACCCTGTATTTGACAAATCAGTTGTATTAAATAACAATTTTATTAAGAGATGGTTCTAGACTAAATGTCATAAATGCCAAAGCAATAAGATGAAAACCTGAAGTCTGATTCACCAGTTACAAAGAGAATGTAATGTTAATACATAAGTAATTAGTCTGGGTGTTACATGAAAATATTCTTGTACTTACTCGCTTCTGACAGGGGGAATGTGGTTGGCACATCCCTATTATAACTGGACTTTTCATGTGAAAGACCTAAGCAGGAAAGAAAAAAGTGTGTGAAGCGATCAATATATTTAGAACACTTGTACAATGTGCCTCATTAAGTGATACAACCAATGACATTCACCATCTATGGACCTACTTTCCACAGCCTGGGACCTGGGTACACCTGAGAAACCCAAACCACCAACATTAGTTATTCAGTATGAATAGTATTATTCATGCTAATTTGATATTCAATAAGACAAGCCAAATGTAACTGGCAATACTCACGACTGCTTGAATTGTCCCGGCCCACAGACCTGGATGAACCTGTGCAACCCAAATGTAGCCATTATCAATAGTGCAAATTACCCATGCTAATTTAATATTCAATAAAACACAACTGTGCCTGGCTATACTTACAACTAATTGAACTGTCCCGGCCCACAGACCTGGACCTGGATCTGGACGAATCTGTGGAACCCAAAACTGAAACATCATTTTGTCATGACCAATTAGTAACCTGCATGCTGATTTGAAAATTTAAAAATGAAAAGTTTAACTCACCACTAGTTGACCTGTCGAAGTCCAAAGACCTGGGTGTGCCTAAGCAATGCAGAGCAGAAACATCAGTGATTCATTATCATTAGTCCTAGTGACCAGCCTGCAATATTCAGCAATGAAAGGCTATACTCACGACTAGTTGTCCTGTCACGGCCCACAGACCTGGGTGAACCTAAGCAATGCAGAACAGAAACATCAGTCAGTCATGATCAACATTGTTAGTTACCTGCATGCTGCTTCGATAATTTAAAAATGAAAAGTTATACTCACGACTAGTTGACCTGTCACGGCCTGTAGACCTGGCTGTACCTAAGCAATGCAGAGCAGAAACAAACATTAGTGATTCTTTATCAACAGTCCAAGTGACCAGCCTGCAATATTCAGCAATGAAAGGCTATACTCACGACTAGTTGTCCTGTCACGGCCCGCAGACCTGGCTGTACCTAAGCAATGCAGAACAGAAACATCAGTCAGTCATGATCAACATTGTTAGTAACCTGCATGCTGATTTGAAAATTTAAAAATGAAAAGTTTAACTCACCACTAGTTGACCTGTCGCAGTCCAAAGACCTGGGTGTGCCTAAGCAATGCAGAGCAGAAACATCAGTGATTCATTATCATTAGTCCTAGTGACCAGCCTGCAATATTCAGCAATGAAAGGCTATACTCACGACTAGTTGACCTGTCACGGCCCACAGACCTGGGTGAACCTAAGCAATGCAGAACAGAAACATCAGTCAGTCAATATCAAGTGTTAGTAACCTGCATGCTGATTCAATAATTTAAAAATGAAAAGTTATACTCACGACTAGTTGACCTGTCACGGCCTGTAGACCTGGCTGTACCTAAGCAATGCAGAGCAGAAACAAACATCAGTGATTCTTTATCAACAGTCCAAGTGACCAGCCTGCAATATTCAGCAATAAAAAAAGGCTATACTCACGACTAGTTGTCCTGTCACGGCCCACAGACCTGGGTGAACCTAAGCAATGCAGAACAGAAACATCAGTCAGTCATGATCAACATTGTTAGTTACCTGCATGCTGCTTCGATAATTTAAAAATGAAAAGTTATACTCACGACTAGTTGACCTGTCACGGCCTGTAGACCTGGCTGTACCTAAGCAATGCAGAGCAGAAACATCAGTGATTCATTATCATTAGTCCTAGTGACCAGCCTGCAATATTCAGCAATGAAAGGCTATACTCACGACTAGTTGACCTGTCACGGCCCGCAGACCTGGGTGAACCTAAGCAATGCAGAACAGAAACATCAGTCAGTCATTATCAAGTGTTAGTAACCTGCATGCTGATTCAATAATTTAAAAATGAAAAGTTATACTCACGACCAGTTGACCTGTCACGGTACGCAGAACTGGGTGAACCTAAACAAACCAAATCGAAAATGTCAGTCAGTCATGATAAGTAGTAGGGCTGCACATTAATAATCAGGGATGCGCGCTGTTTGCATCCCTGAATAATGTCAGACAGGAAACAAAAGAGCAGGCTGAAGCTCAGGAAGTCGTTCAACTGTGCATAAAGCCAATTCAAGTAAATTCAAGTTAGCGAGAGTGCGAAACACAAGGCAATGTGAGGTTTTTAGATTACTGAGCTAATGTTATGTATCATGTAATGTTAGTGACAGGCTGCAGCTGGGATTCGGAAGGATGGGTAATAGATTTAACATTAAGTTTAAAATTGTCATCCACCAAGCCAAAATGCTTATGTTATCATTATCATTAGACGGCTAATTATGTTTGTTTCAAATTATTCTAATGTTTCATTACAGTGTTGATAATGCATAATAGTGAAGTACAGGCTTCATTTGAGCATTCAATATTTGAATATTAAAAGAAAAATGAAATTTGAATAGTATTAAATGGGAAGATTGACAGCTCTACTCACCACTATTTGATCTGTCGAGGCCCACTGACAACAAAGATAGACATGGTTTAATACAAATACTTAACTTAAAATTTGAATCTGGTTAAAATGCACATGGTCATCTTAGTAACAACTCACCATTCTTTAACTTGATTGGTGGGGTGGGAAATACTGGAATTATTGGACTGGAATCTTAACAGCAAATAAGGGGTATAGCAAAATTAACATACAGTTTACTTGATTTTGTACTGAGAACAGGCAACGTTTCAATACACATTAAATGAATGCCACAATAAACATTTCGGTACCTCCTTTCCTCTTTTCTTTATCATCCTCCTCAGCAGTCGCCTCAGACAGGTCAGATCCTTTTAATATTAAAACACGTTCAATTGTAACATGAGTTAGCATGTTTTCACTATTTAACAAATGATGGGGACATACCTTCAACAAAATCGTCAAAATTTTTTGTTTTTTTTATCCTCTTTTTAACAACAACCTCTTCGTCTTCATCTTCTTCACATAGTTCAGCATGGCTGGTTTGATCGTAGTCTTCACACTCATGGAAACTTTCTGCAAAGACAGCATGCATGTCATCAAAGCTTATATCAATGTATAGTCCACATAACTTCTCCAATTTTTTTTACCATTGTATCAAAATATAAGAGGTTACCTGAGGTAAATTTAACTTTCAGCAATGGGAAAGTTTCCCAGTCCTCCTTAGGAGCCACATGATTGTCGAAACAATATTTTGCCCTTGTTTTTGGCCATCGAAGGGTTTTCTCGGCAACATTAACCCAGGCATCAGGGATGGTCCCCTCCATTTCCTTCCCATTCTCGTTCCAGACGGCTCTGACGAAAAGCATAACCTGCAACAAAAATGAATATAATAAATAAATGAACTATTAAATATATGTATATTTACTCACTGCTCTTGACTAAAGAACTTTTGAAGCTTTAATAAGGATAAGTCTATATTTTTTATTCATATTTTACGCAGTGCAGGTTGTTTGATAATTAAATTTCGGTATATGTCCAAGGCCTACCAGTTAGACAGTAAGGGCATAGGTAAATATGACATCTTTACTGTTGTACTATTGAGACAAACAACAAGTTTGCAGTATTGCTAATATGTCAATATTTAGTTTAATTATATTTTATTTTAGAAAGCACAGTGCATTTAGTTTTTGCTTGTTTCGAGATTTGAGTTGAGCAATACACATTTCATGCAAATCATGCACCCATATACATAGTATACCCAACGTACTTTATGTCTTGCCAATCTTCATCATGAATGTTCAATGCCATGCAGCAGAGGAATCATGACAGAGCCATTGTTGAAAGGAAGGCAGGCTACTTTTCGACCAAGGTCTTTTTCCTTGACTTCTTTTCTTCTAAGTCTTCGGCCATTCCCTATGTAGGCAATGTTCAAGAGGTTTGACGGACATGGTTTGTCAAACAGGTCGACAGTGTGTCTCTGTTTTACCACATCGCAAACAACTGTACCATCTCCCCTCCTCTCTTGAACAAAAGCAAAGCTCTCATCTTCCAGAAGGAAACAGCTGTCTCTCCTTTTTGATGAAATGTACATTTGGGGCTTTGCTTTAGGCTGTGCAGTGGAATTCCCCTGGGCATGTTCAATTTCGACCAGGCGTTTGGACACCTGCGTTAAGGGATTTTGGCCAGTCCTGACCAATCTTTTAATCTGCTGCAAATAGTTCTCATATGGAAAACAACATATGTCATTTAAAGAGCACCTGAAACGAGAGACATCTTCATGGATGTGTAACAGGGCATGCACATTGTACACCGTAAATGTTTTTCCATAGAGTGCAGGGCAGCTAGACACAAAGTGCCTCATCAGTTCAGCAGAAAAATCCAAATAGGCAGCTCTTTTCCTCTCATCTGAGTCCAGCATGATGGATACTGCCACGGTCAATGTCACAAAATGAGCATACAGCTGTGAGGAGACTGTATTTTTGAGTACTATGGGTCCCGTGTACAGAAGAAACTGACGGAACTCTGTGGCTTTCCACCTGTCCAACTCCTGAAGGCCACGGGGCTGTCGCGCAAACTCACTGGGCATCTGGCCTCGTAGCAGGTTTAGTTTTTGTGAGATTTCATTTTTCTGTCTCACAGAAAGCCTACACAGTTTTGGGCCTCTAGTCAGATACACCAACAGCCGCCTAACAACACCCAAGCAAACCGTATGCATATAATCCAACACAAAGGCACTGACACAGGGAATCCCAGCAGCTATTAAAGGGCTAGACCCATTTTGATGACGGGAATACTCTAACTGACTAAATCCTTCATCTGTGCGCAAGGTGGATGTCAGCTGATTGAAGACAACTCTTCTTTCAACATACTGACCTTTCACTTGGCACCTCTCACAGCTGTCATATGCAGTATGACCTTTAATGCATTTTAAATATGCTCTTGCCGGTGCATCACAGATAAAGGTACGAACATTTACGGCATACTTTTTCTCACGAAACACCAGGCCATTCTGTTGGAGATTATTGAACTCCTCCAAAAAGTCATGGAGATACGCATCAAGGGGCTCAGGCTTGCTTTCCCCACAGTATAATGCCACAATAAATGGACTGAAATTGCTAAATGTAACCAGTATTGGCCAGAACTGGACTTTACTACTTTTGAAGATTGGTAGTCCATCAATGTTCACATCCAAACTGACTGTACTGTGTTGTTGTCTAAAAGCATCATTTTGAGACAGTACACGGGAAATGCCCCCCTCCAAGCCATAGTAAATATACTGTCCATTGCATTTAGAATGGCTGTCAATGACTTGAGGAGTGGCTAGTAATGTGCGTGCATCTTTGGGGAGTACATGTCCATGATCCCTTAGAATCTGCAACAATTCATTTAGGGACCTATTAGTAATTTGATGTCTTGTACTCCACTCTCGCAAGTCATCGCCGATGTTTCTAACTTGGACCTCTGGTTCGGGGTTCAAAATCTCCACATCTGAGTCACACATTCCGATGTCAGTGTCAAAGTCTGAACCATCAGTGGTCACACTGATGCTGTGGTCATCAGTATTGCTTCCACCATCATCATTGGTTGTTTCCTCTCTGTCATTTGTGGTTACTGCGTCATCAATTGTCACCGCAGTGTCATCGTCAGATTGGAGAAGTTCATTGATGTCTGCTCTACGTTTCCTCCACATTCTTAAATAAGCCATCTTTAACCCTTAAGTTGAAAGTGTCAAAACAAAATTCAGTAAAATTAAATATTTTGCGTGTGCATACACACACACACTGGAGATGATGCCTTGTCCGGTTTTTATATATAAATACGGATCACGTGTTCAGTTACAAATAAGTTAGATAGTATTGGATTGCGGGCTCTCTTTGGCGTTTTTTTTTTTTTTTTCAACAGACAAAAAAAAAATAACTTTTGGGTTTAAAACAACGTGAGAGAGTAAATTATGACAATTAAAATTTTTGGGGGAACTATCCCTTTAATGTTAATAAAACAACAAAACACAAGAGAAAATCTCACTAACAAAGATTTTTATCTTTGCCACTTTGGCCTAAATGTCTGCTATTCTATTTTATTCTTCTACAGGGGTGTATGTCTACCATATGCATACACATTAAGGGTGTCACGATTTTGATTTTTAATCGAAATTGATCGAAATTAAATCACAATCTCGATCATCGAATTAAAAAACGTCCGGTCTACTACAGCTTACTAATACTCTGAGAGTTAAAGGAGAACTCCGGTCAATTTTAACATTGAGCTAATTTTTTTGTACATTTGGAGTGCTGTCAGTACAGAGAACAACGACAAAAATCGGTGTTGCCTACACCGAGTTATTCTATTTTTAAAATTTGCACCCTGTTGACTTCAATGGGGCAAGTACTAAACCTGCTTTTAGCCTCTTAACATCCTTGATGTGTCATTACAAGTGCACAGAAAATGTGAGTGATTCCTTCTGAGTGAACACGAGTGAATCTGACTGCAGTAGATGTGAAAGATATGTATAAAAATTATGTTAAGCCAGCGCAAATACCTGTGTTTACATCCTGTTTTTCGGTTGAAGTCCAAAGTAGTCGATTGCCGAGTTCACGCGCATAGTTTTAGTTACCTATGATCACGCGTGTGAACTCGGCAATCGACAAATGAATTAAATAAAAAATAAGGAACATCCTGGATCTGTTTTTTCGCTCTTCTTTATTCTTTTTTTATGTAATAAGTATCGGATCGGGACTCGGTATCGGCAGATACTCAAAATCAAATGACTCGGACTCGGACTCGAGGGCAAAAAAACCTGATCGGGACATCCCTACTTGTAATGACACATCAAGGATGTTAAGAGGCTAAAAGCAGGTTTAGTACTTGCCCCATTGAAGTCAACAGGGTGCAAATTTTAAAAATAGAATAACTTGGTGTAGGCAGCACCGATTTTTGTCATTGTTCTCTGTATTGACAGCACTCCAAATGTACAAAAAAATGAGCTCAATGTTAGAATTGACCGGAGTTCTCCTTTAACTTAGTTGACATGTAGCTGCTAGTTGAAAAGTTACTAGTTAGTAGACTGTCTAAAGTGGACTATCAAAATAAAGTGTAACCAAAAAAACTTTATGATATTTTGAAAAACACTCACTATTGGTATTACCCTATTATAACAATGTTATACTTACAAAGTCCTTGATGGGACGTTGACTCAAGTGCAACACCGTCAAACAGCGACACGAGGAGCCTTCCTTGGCAACTAAGCTAGCTTAAGTAGCTAGCACGTCCTTTTAGAGGGAAAAAAACATTTGAATTACTTAGCTGAACCAACTTGGACTAACGAAAAAAACTTTATGATATCATTTCTGGAATCACTCACTATTAGTATAACCAATATTTTAACATACTTACAAAGTCCTTGATGGGGACGTAGACTCAAGTGCAACACTGTGAGACAGCGACACGAGGAGCTAGCTTAAGTAGCTAGCGCGTCCATTTATAGGGAAAACAAATTGAATTACTTAACGTTAGCTGAACCGGGACTAACGAAAAAAAACTTTGATAACATTTCGAAAAACACTCACTATTAGTATTACCATATTATAACATAATGTTACTTACAAATTCCTTGATGGGGACGTCGACTCAAGTGCAACACAGTGAGACAGCGGCACGGAGACTAACGTTAAGCGCTCTTAAACGTTCGTCCATTTAGAGGGAAAAAAAACACTTGAATTACTTAGCTGAACCAACTGGGACTAACGAAATAAAAACATTATAATAACATTTCGGGAATCGCTCACTATTAGTATTATCAATAGTATAACATACTTACAAAGTTCTTGATGGGGACGTCAAGTGTAACACGATACAGCTAAAAGCCTTGGTGCAGAATGCGGCGGAGCATGCTGCGCGGACTGCAGTCACATATATCCGTCCGCCACAGAACTGATAAACTTGTATTCCGAGCATGTTTGATCATTATATAAATCATGTTATAAAAGTAAAAAAAAAAAATCAAAGTAATTGACACAGTTTGTATTTTTTATTATCACTATAAAGGTAGAACTATTTTTCACATGGGATCTAGGGAATCTTCTTGAAACCGGAAGGTGTACCCAATAAAACCGCCTTTTCCACCACACTTTTAAGAACAAAAACGAAAGGAAAAAAAAAACACTCTTATCCGAAAAACATCTATGCTTATCACTTTTAAAAATTTATAATTTTACTAATTAGCATACACGTCATAAAAAAACACCAAAACAATAAACTATAAAATAAATTGACATTTGTAGGAGTATGGGTGAAATTTATTTTATATTTGGGCTTGCCCATGTTGCTGAAGGGGTCAAGGTGGTCAGAACAGCGCTCTTTTGGAACCCCAGGCCTTTAAAAATAACTTAAGGCCAAATATGTGGAAATTTACCCATCACCCTCAAACAAAGACAATGACAAATGGAAAAAATACAATAAATAAATAACTTTTTCTAGAATAAATAATTTAAAAACTTTAGAATAATAGTCGGACTGGAAGTATTTGTGTCAACGTCTACCATTCCCACTTCCCAAAAATCATGTGGTTATAACTCACATTATCAGTTATTGTTTGGTTTATTCCTCGCCTTGAATTTGAGGGACCAGATCTGTCAATTTGTGCCAACCTGCCTGTATCCTATAGGCCTACCTCTCAGAGATGATCAGATCATAAAAAATCATTAGTCATCCTGCCACTGCTTTCCCCATTGTGACTGACCTGCCTAAGTTTAAAAGAGCAAGGTGACCAAAATAATAAAATTATGTAGAGGGTTGAATGCAATACAATTGTGATATTGACAAGGAACTAGCGTCAACTATGGCGTCGCTCCTACAGTGTTGTGACCGTTTCGGAGTGATATATGATAAGTCTGATTTTGAAGATCTAATTTCAAAATGTTACTGCATATTGTAGTGTTTTTTTGCAAATTCAGTGACTACTCCACACAGCTGATCAACACAGGACCAGTTGACCATGTTCTTGGCCTCCGTCACCTTGACACGAATTAGGGTTACTCATTTTTGGAGGTGCACACCAAAGGAGAAGCTTGTTTATTTTGGAACTGTCTTTCACGTGGATATTTTGGTGGTACATTTTGTAAATTTTTATAAAATATTATGTGAATCCTAACTTTGAATTTAAATGTTTTCATGAATGTAAAAAGAAAATTGATAATTTTTAAATCTGAAAAAATTCTGTTAGCTAAATGTATTCACAAATGTAAATTTTATGCAGCCCTTTTTTTTAAAGATTTAAACATGAAATGAAAATATATTTTGAGTATTGAGTTCTATAAGAAAAACTTAAAAGCCATACAGGCTGCGCAGTGTTTAAGGACCTTAATCTGGAATGAAAGACTTTAGGAAATTGGACTGAGGGACTCTGGAAATGTTATAACAATGATGATGGTTGTTTTTTTTAACAGCCTTTTGATTATAGTGGGCAGGCCACAGTGGCCGGCCTTTAACATATTTTCAATCATTAAATCTGGATGTTTACGAATGTTTAGATTGTGGCAAAATTGGATATCTTTATTCACATAATTTGTCGAATAATTCTGGATGTCAACGTACAGATTATAACCATATGAACGTATTTCCTCAACTAGTTCTGGCTGTCAGTGGACGTTTAGATTATGGCCAGATTGAACATCTTTATTCACATTTATGGACCGTTTCTGGATTTTGTTGTAGTTTCAGTCTTTCAATCAATCTTTCAGGCAAAATGACTTCAGAGATCTTTGATGCCAGAAACAATTAGACTTTATTTGAACAAACAAAGCCGAGCGCCTCCTGCAGAAAGGACACTCCAGTTCTGTGGGGTTTCACAGATAATATACCCACATCCCTTCCAAATATGGTCACCTCCTTTAGATTATTTTTGGGTGAGACTTTGTACCAGGTGTCTTTACTGAAATAACATTCTCAGGCCTTGGTTTTCAGGCCTTTGCTACCAAAGTCAACCAAAGTCATACACACAAAGGGAATAAATAATAGTGTACAAATGTAGGCCTATAAGTAAATTGCTTATTTTCTAAATAATAAAATCTTCAACATTGTCAACGGACGTCCAGATTATAGCCTATGAACGTCTGTTCAGTGGACGTTTAGATTATGGCCGGATTGGACATCTTTATTCACGTCATTTATGGACTGTTTCTGGATGTCAACGGACGTCCAGATTATAGCCAGTATGAACGTCTTTTCTGAACTAGTTCTGGCTGTCAGTGGACGTTTAGATTATGGCCAGATTGGACATCTTTATTTGCGTCATTTATGGACTGTTTCTGGATGTCAACGGACGTCCAGATTATAGTCAGAATGAACGTCTTTTCTGAACTAGTTCTGGCTGTCAGTGGACGTTTAGATTATGGCCGGATTGGACATCTTTATTTGCGTCATTTATGGACTGTTTCTGGATGTCAACGGACGTCCAGATTATAGTCAGAATGAACGTCTTTTCTGAACTAGTTCTGGCTGTCAGTGGACGTTTAGATTATGGCCGGATTGGACATCTTTATTTGCGTCATTTATGGACTGTTTCTGGATGTCAACGGACGTCCAGATTATAGTCAGAATGAACGTCTTTTCTGAACTAGTTCTGGCTGTCAGTGGACGTTTAGATTATGGCCGGATTGGACATCTTTATTTGCGTCATTTATGGACTGTTTCTGGATGTCAACGGACGTCCAGATTATAGTCAGAATGAACGTCTTTTCTGAACTAGTTCTGGCTGTCTGTGGACGTTTAGATTATGGCCGGATTGGACATCTTTATTTGCGTCATTTATGGACTGTTTCTGGATGTCAACGGACGTCCAGATTATAGTCAGTATGAACGTCTTTTCTGAACTACTTCTGGCTGTCAGTGGACGTTTAAATTATGGCCAGATTGGACATAAATTCACAGTGTCATGAATCGACTAATTCTGGCTGTCAATGGACGTTCAAATCATGGCCTGGACGGACGGACGTGATATCAACCTGTTTTGTACGTCCACAGACGTCGCTTGCTCAGTGGGTATGTATATGAGAACGTCTCAGGTTACGAATGTAACCATGGTTCCCTGAGAGGGAACGAGACACTGCGTCCTCTGAGGGGACACTATGGGGAACACCTCGTCGTGACCCGTGTCTGAAGCATACTTTGAAAAACGCCAACGTGTTGGCCGGCGACAGCCTCTGACATCACTACCAGCGCGACTATAAATACGCGCCCGTAGGACCCGTCACTATCTTCTTCGTGAAGCTTGCGTCCGAAGCATGGCAGGGAGCTAGAGGACGCAGTGTCTCGTTCCCTCTCAGGGAACCATGGTTACATTCGTAACCTGAGACGTTCCCTTTCAAGGGAACTTCGAACTGCGTCCTCTGAGGGGACACTATGGGGAACAGTATACCCACGCCGCCATGCTGAGGGGAGTGCAGACCAGAATCATGGCAAACACTAAGTACCAACTCTACCGCTTTTCTCTTCACCGGGAGTCGCCCCTGGGACGGTCTGACGGCTGCCTTATGACATTATCCCTTACGGCCAAAGGCCTAAGCTACATACCCAACTTATCCTGTAGGGCCCTGGCCCGGGGTAGAGCTAAAGGCTTGGAATCACAGAGATTCCTTTAAAGGGATACGGCTAAGAGCCTGGCACTTTCCTCTACCAAGTCTTTGCCTGTCACACAGGGGCTACTGCTAGCTTTCGCGAAAACCTGCCGAAAGGGCTGTCCCCACAGCACTCTAGTAGCGGCGCCCTGTTCTAGATAGGTATCCGAGGATACCTAGGTGGAGTGGTGCCCAAGATGAACACCGGGGCGAATCATCCGAGAAAGGGAACGAAGCGGAGCGCGTAACCCTTACCATACAGGATTTTAGAAAGTGCGCAGAGTCTTGCGTGCACACTTACCACTTTACGTGGATTTCAGAAAGTGCGCAGAGTCTTGCGTGCACACTTACCACTTTACGTGGATTTCAGACAGTGCGCAAAGCGTTAACGTGCACACTGACCACCATGTGGATTTGAGAAAGTACACAGGCAAGCGTGTGTACTGAAAGGTTACCTGACAACCACAGTATGTGGGAGCTCACATTCAGAGAGGCCTGTGAAGCCTGCTACCTGATAACCACAAAATGTGGGAGTTCACCTACAGAGAGGCCTAGAGAGGCCTACTATCTGTTACCAGATAACCACCTCAGTGGAAACTGAAAGCAATATGGAACTCGACTCCAGGGAGGCCTGGTGAGGCCTACTACCTGACAACCACAAATCGCGGGAGCTCGCTTTTTAGGAAACGCACAGTGTGTGGGAGCTAAATCTCCAGGGAGGCCTGGTGAGGCCTACTACCTGGCAACCACAGTATGTGGGAGCTCACCATCAGGGAGGCCTGATGAAACCTACCACCTGACAACCACAATATGTGGGTAGTCCACCCAGCCCCTCATGATAAGGGAAGCGATGCTTGAGGTGTATAACAAATACACACTGGTTGGATGAAGCCCAAGGAACACCGGGGCGAATCATCCCAAGAAAGGGAACGAAGCGGAGCGCGTAACCCTTACCATACAGGATTTTAGAAAGTGCGCAGAGTCTTGCGTGCACACTTACCACTTTACGTGGATTTCAGAAAGTGCGCAGAGTCTTGCGTGCACACTTACCACTTTACGTGGGTTTCAGACAGTGCAAAAAGCGTTAACGTGCACACTGACCACCATGTGGATTTGAGAAAGTACACAGGCAAGCGTGTGTACTGAAAGGTTACCTGACAACCACAGTATGTGGGAGCTCACATTCAGAGAGGCCTGTGAAGCCTGCTACCTGATAACCACAATATGTGGGAGTTCACCTACAGAGAGGCCTAGAGAGGCCTACTATCTGTTACCAGATAACCACCTCAGTGGAAACTGAAAGCAATATGGAACTCAACTCCAGGGAGGCCTGGTGAGGCCTACTACCTGACAACCACAAATCGCGGGAGCTCGTTTTTTAGGAAACGCACAGTATGTGGGAGCTAAATCTCCAGGGAGGCCTGGTGAGGCCTACTACCTGGCAACCACAGTATGTGGGAGCTCGTCTTCAGAGAGACCTGATGAAGCCTACTATCTGAAAACCACAATGTGCTATTTAGTGGAACGCACAATATGTGGGAGCTAAATCTCCAGGGAGGCCTGGTGAGGCCTACTACCTGGCAACCACAGTATGTGGGAGCTCGTCTTCAGAGAGACCTGATGAAGCCTACTATCTGAAAACCACAATGTGCTATTCCGTAGAAACGCATAGTATGTGGGAGCTAAATCTCCAGGGAGGCCTGGTGAGGCCTACTACCTGGCAACCACAGTATGTGGGAGCTCGTCTTCAGAGAGACCTGGTGAAGCCTACTATCTGAAAAAGCCACAATATGCTATTCCGTGGAAACGCATAGTATGTGGGAGCTAAATCTCCAGGGAGGCCTGGTGAGGCCTACTACCTGGCAACCACCGAACGTAGGAGCTCACCTTGAGAGAGACCTGGTGAAGCCTACTATCTGAAAAAGCCACAACATGCTATTCCGTGGAAACGCATAGTATGTGGGAGCTAAATCTCCAGGGAGGCCTGGTGAGGCCTACTACCTGGCAACCACCGTATATGGGAGCTCACCATCAGGGAGGCCTGATTAAGCCGACCACCTGATAACCACAATATGTGGGAGACCACCCAGCCCCTCATGTTGAGGGAAGCGATGCTTGAGGTGCATAACAAATACACACTGGTTGGATGAAGCCCAAGGAACACCGGGGGCGAATCATCCCAAGAAAGGGAACGAAGCGGAGCGCGTAACCCTTACCATACAGGATTTTAGAAAGTGCGCAGAGTCTTGCGTGCACACTTACCACTTTATGTGGATTTCAGAAAGTGCGCAGAGTCTTGCGTGCACACTTACCACTTTACGTGGATTTCAGACAGTGCGCAAAGCGTTAACGTGCACACTGACCACTATGTGGCTTTGAGAAAGTACACAGGCAAGCGTGTGTACAGAGAGGTTCCCAAGCATCGCAGAGGCGCTGGATCGCACGGGAGCGGTGAGCTCCAACCCTCTTTTCTAGGCGAGGGGAGCATCACCTGAGGCAGTAAATACAGAGCTTCTTGCCGTAACCACCACCTCCCCGGATGCGCCAGGCGGCCCCTCAGGGTGACCTGGCCGGACATCTATGGAATTCCCTGCAGTGCTGTGCCAATTCTTTGGCCACCTAGCTACTGTAAAGGAAACTCACAGAGATTGTTAGTAGACATATAACCACCAGCAACATAACGTCCATAAACAGGTAGAGCAAGGGTTACCTACTCACCCACCCTCCTGTACTGGAGTCCCGCTGCGGGGCGCCCCCTTCTGGTCCAGACCGTCAGTAAGGCGGTTGCTATGAACATAGAACCAACCAAAACATCATAGGTCCAGAAAGGAGACTGTTATGTGAGAGACCGTCCACCTAACCTCGATCAGGTGGAAAGCTGGTGGCTACAGGGGAATTAGGCAGGGGGGGACAAAAAACGGAGGTTAAAAACAGAGGTTAAAAACATCCGGAGCTACTAGGTCATCCTACCGCTCTGACCCGGGCGAGGACGCTGCCTCGTCCGAATCACGTCCCTCAGACCCTGCTTACCGCTCCGTGACCCGCGGTTCCTCTTGCCCCTGCCCTTAGGTGGGGGAGGAGCGCGAGCCGCAACACTAGCCTTCTGCGCCCCTCTACGACCCTCAGATCGAGATGGGCCAGGACCCCTGAGTTACTCGGGCTCGGACCTGGACCTTCGTGGAATGAAGGATTTAAAGGCCGCTGAGCGCGCCCTTGCCTCCCTGAACTTCCCGACCACCATCTCGACGGAGGTACCAAAAAGCTCAGAAGGCGAGACCGGAGCATCGAGAAGAAACCCCCTTTCTTCCTTCCCGATGTCAGCCAGGTTCACCCACAGATGTCTCTCCGTCACCACCATGGCCGCCATAGACCTGCCCATGGCGGAGTCGGCCTGCTTGGTAGCTCGGAGAGAGAGATCTGTGGTGCGGCGCAGCTCGGCTACCTGGTCAGGTGAAAGGCCCTCACCTGTATCCAGGTCCTTCAGCAGGTCAGCCTGGTAGGCCTGGAGCACCGCCATCGTGTGCAGTGAAGCCACAGCCTGACCGGCTGCCGCGTATGACCTGCCATTTAAGCGGGATGTATCTTGGAGGGGCTTAGATGGCAAAGCGGGAGATTTAAGAGAGGATGTTTGCCCCACAGAGAGATAGCAAGCCAGCGTCTCTTCTACAGGGGGCATCCTCTCATAGCCGTTCTCATGCAAGCCCTCGATATTAGCATAGCTCGTATGCTGAAACCGGTGGATGCGAGAGGAAAACTGCCTCTTCCATTCCTTTTCGACTTCTGCATGTAAGTCAGGCAAGAATGGAAGGCTCACCTGGGCTGGAGGGCTATGGTCAGACAAGTACCGCTCAGCGAGGCGACCTCGTGGCGCCACCTTGCTGGCACGCTTCCATGGCAAATCTAATTTTTCTAACAGCTCCTCATACGCGGGACAGGAGGATTGAGAAGGCTCAGCCTCAGCTTCTTCACCACTCTCAGACATCTCCTGCTCTTCCTGGGTAGAACCCAGCAGAGCACTAACTTCAGTGTCAGAATGGGTTAATGATACCACATCTGCCTCCCGAAGTTCGCTCTCGTTTGCCGCCAGAGAGTGTGAAAAGGAAGGTCCCTCTCTACACTCCTCAGCGAGATCCATTTGTGATCCCCACGAGCTCATTCTCCTCCGTGCCTCGGCAACGGCGGGACCTGAGCCGTGGGATCCAGATGGCTGTCCCTCTTTCCTCGAAAAGAGAGACAAACGAGAGTGGAGCTTTCTCAGAGAGAAACGCTCGCAGTGCACGCAGACCGCCCCCTCAAGGACATCGCGCGCGTGCTCTTCGCCCAAACAAGAGACGCAAAGAGTGTGCGTGTCATCGGGCGTCAGATAACGCTGACACGGATGCACACACTGTCTAAACGCCTTGCTAGTGGAAGCCATGATGAAAACAGTAATAGATCGCTCTTACCGTTTTGGTCGTTTCTCAGATGCACGCTTCAAACAAAACAGTCAACTGAAGACGAAGAAGATAGTGACGGGTCCTACGGGCGCGTATTTATAGTCGCGCTGGTAGTGACGTCAGAGGCTGTCGCCGGCCAACACGTTGGCGTTTTTCAAAGTATGCTTCAGACACGGGTCACGACGAGGTGTTCCCCATAGTGTCCCCTCAGAGGACGCAGTTCGAAGTTCCCTTGAAAGGGAACCTTGTTTATTGTTGCTTTCTTTTTGTCACCGGTTAAAGACAAACTCAGCATAAACGCCTAAAAAGCTCTCTGCACATCTAACCTCATTTCCCGTTCCTCGTTTAGGGCTGACAACAGCAGAAAAGACACAGTTTCAGTCATGTTCTTAATCTGAAGCTATTTGACTCAAGCCAATTTCCTTATTGTACCTCTCTGCTCTGCTGCTTTCTCCATCACCTGCTTCACCAATCTGAAATAATAAAAGAGAGCCAACAACCATTGGCATATTTAAGTGTCCCAAAGAAAGAAAGGAGTGAGAGAGTGTAAAAGTATGCTACTGTTCCTCATCCACTCTCCTCCCTGTCCCCAGATGAAAGACAGAAAAGCGGTATGAGAGGTTTCCAAATGGATGAAAAAGGATTCACTATTCCTGATGGATGTGGGAATAATGGCTTGGCTGGAGGGAGCCAAAAGCTGCAAGATTCTGTCAATTGATGAAAACCTTCATTAATTATATGAAAGGTTGTGAAATTCTTCTCGTGGACTGTAGGCGTCTATTCAGAGAGGGGCACTTTGGCTATTGTGTTTATTGCCAGAGCTGAGCTTAAACTTCTTAATGCTACTTGCTATTCAAATAGCCAACACTTACTTAAATTGTTCTTTGTATGATCAATAAAATGGCCTCTCTTGAATGTCATTATTAGCACATGAATCAGTTTAACCGGCTTTATAAAATTGTTGACGGTTTCATAGTACATCCACAATTAATCTGAAATGTGATATGGTCCTGCTGCGTCACCTTTTACAATATACATGTAATTCTTCATGGCACATCTAATGCTGCACTATGAGAAAAAATTCTGATGTAATCCTTATGTTTTAGAAGAAGAAATTCAGGGTACAGCAGCAGATCCCAGAGCTATCAGGCAAATAATCAAAGCTTTATGAGTAAACAGTGTCAAACCTCAATATTATGATCCACTGGTGCTTTATAAGACAATGCAGCTGGCACAACAGCGTCTCAGGCAAACAACTCCACTCCCCCAAGACTTCACTTCCTCACAGATAAACTGAAGGGTTTCTTTACACTGGCTCTTTCTGTGTTACACAAGAAAGTACGGTTGTGATATTATTTCATGATTGCATGCAGTAGCCTATATCACTCACAATGTCACTGTTACAGCAAGTGCAAAAAATCAATTAAATGCACAAAATATTTTACTTTATAATAATATATTACTTTAATTTTAAAATAAGCAGAAAACCTATGCATTTTCAGTTAATGGTACACATGCATTAAACTAACTGTAGATATGCTTTACAGTAGGCCTATTTCTAAAATATATATTTTTTAAAATACATTTTTAAATATGGTTATTTCAAAAACTCTGAATAACTGTCAGAATACCTACTAAACTGTCAATCACCTACTGCTCTATAAATAGTTTTTTTTTTTTTTTTTTTTTACATTGCTGTCCAGGATCCATTAGGATAGATTAGCATGTACACAAAAAATGCAATATGGTCACATTTATGTATGTATGGATTTTATTAACTTCTTTATTATTTTATTTGATTTTTAAATAGGAACATACAAACATGAGGAATGATGTCCATCACAAAAATGTACCAGATTTCACATGTTCCAGCATGATTGCAATGAACAAATTATACCAACAAAAACAAAACAACAAAATAATTTAATGAAATTAATTATAGATTATACGTAATTACCAGTATTACTTAATTAATTGAATAATTAAATGCTTTTAATTAAACACACACACACACACATTTAGATTAATGATTAGTTAATCAGCATATCAAGTAATTAATTATAACATTATTATTTAATTCATTTAATAAGTAATTGCATTTAATTAAACACACACATATATTTAGATTAGTGATTAGTTAATCAGCATATCAAGTAATTAATAACAATAGTTAATAGAGAACAAATGAATGAATGACTGATTCACTGATTGATTATAGTGGAAAATCTACATTATTCTACAACTGTGGCTTATGGGCTAAAATTTCCAACCTTTTTGTACTGAAACAAATACAACAAAGCTGCAAAAATTTTACCCATTAAAAACAGAATAGCACAAGTCGCAGCTAAATCCACAAGCTCAACAGTGTGCCTTCAAATAGCCTCTCAGGCAGAGAACATAACAAGTGGATTTCTAGGGTTTATTATCACTGCATCTACACTGCGTTGAGTTGCAGCATGTATTCAGTGCAAGTTAGAACATACTGTTACATAGTTACTTTAAAACCTTGTTTGACCTTATAATCAGACAGTCATAACTAGTTCTATACACACACACACACACACACACACACACACACACACACACACACATACATACAGTAGAGTTGTTTAGTTGTTTCTGTAGCTGCAGTGGTCCAGTAAGGAAGGGGGCAGCTGCGGACAGCCATCAGTATTCTCATCCTCCCCTTCACCTGCTGGTGAGTCCTTAATTCTGCCCTGCTGTGCATTTAATTTCCTCTTAACTAAAATTCAAATATGTCTAATAAGGTGTCTAATACACTATGGAAAGTATAAACAAAGGGGTCTGTTGTGTATTCAGTAGCAGAAATCATGCTGAGTGACACTGGTTGAGATCTTCTATACTTATAACACTTTAGTAGCTTTTTGTGCCGCTTTAATCATCCATCATGATTCTATGGCACTGTGCCCACTACACGTAAAACATTGGCAGTACGTGGTCAGTGTGTTAACATGCAGCTGGGATAAAGAGTGGGAATCCATAAGGGCCCAGGCTTGAGCGCAGTGCAGTGATCTCATCATTTTCCCTGTAAGTTTATCAGAGGACATTTGACCTCCATGCATGCTATGTTATGCATCATGTATGTATTTAAGTAAGTTTCATTGCTGCATGCCACAGGAGAGAATTCTGCTAGTTTGCAGTCATTATATGTAGAGATTCGTTCAACACCAAACAAAGGAGTGACGGCTTGACTTAGTACCACTTGTAACACAGTGCAACAAGGTTAAGCTCAGCTTAATAAAACTTTAAGGAGCCATTAATGTTTAAATATCACTTTTACAGCATGAATTTGCTGTAAAGCAATGCAGGCGTCACATCAAGCAAATAGCAATACATATTTACAATCAGAAGAATTATAAAACGCATAGTGAGAATAATTTCTGACTGGATAAGCCCAATATTGTAAATTCTGACAAAATGTGTTACTGTAAACAGACAACAGTTAGACTACTGAACAGCTTTGTGGAGTTCAAAATATCTCTTTAATTATTATTATGAATAAATATAAGTTTAAATGTAATTTTTTTTCTATAATTGATATTACCTGGGTAAATAAAGGGTGACACACTTGTTACCATTTGTAAAATAATAATAATAATAATAATAATAATAATAATAATAATAATAATAATAATAATAATAATAATAATAATAATATACCTTTACAGCCTCAAGTAGTTTTGGGTATGATGCGACAAGCTTTGATCATCATCATCTGGCAATTATCTGCTACTCTTCACCTCACCTCTTAAACTGGGTTTTTATTGAGGCTATCGCAATATTTTGGTGCATTAAGCTTTTCTTCTACCCTGAGTCTCTCAGTCCCCGCCGCTGAAAACAGCCCCACAGCATGAGGATACTACCAGCACACTTTACTTTTGGGATGGTACTCTGCTTCTTCAAGCATGATGCTTGGAATTGAGGTTCATCAAACCAGATAATCTGGTTTGATGAATAATAAGTCTGAGGGTCTTTTAGGTGCATTTTCGCAAATTCCAAGTGTGTTTTCATGTCTTCACTGACGAAATGGTTGAGTCAGGCCACATCAGCATAAAGCCCAGATTGGTGGAGTGTTGCAGTGATGTTTGTCCTTCTGTAGGTTTCTCCTATCTCTACATATGATCATGGAGCTCAATGAGAGTGACCAGCAGCTTCTTGGTCACCACTCTAACCAAAGCTTTTTTCCATTGTAATGAAATATTTGCTGGAACAACTGATGTCTTCTGTACACAACTGTTGTACTTTTTTATAGCAAATAAAAGCCTTTTTTATTTAGATATTTAGTAATCTTCTACATTATATATGCACACACACACATGCATGCACACTTTTCCGACTATTATTTTATAAATAATGCTTTACAGAATTCATCATAACTCACAATATATTCTGTTTAATTCCAACATCATTTAAAAATGTTTTTTTAATGAAATTAATTATAGATTATACGTAAATCATACGTAAATATTTAAATCAAGTTTTATTTAACTTGATTTAAGGCTCTTTTATGGAGCCCCGCACATGACATGCAGGAAAAAATATATGGCTAAATCGTGTGCACGATTTACTAATTCATTCCCTCATAAATCGTGTGCACAATTTACTAATTCATTGCCTCAATGTACTAAAACATGCACACGATTACTATAGCATTCCCTCGATTTACTATTGCGTTCACTTGATTTATAAAGTGTGCGCACGATTTACTAATTCGTTCCCTCGATTTGGCAAATCATGCGCACGATTTAGCAAATCGAGCTAACGCAATAGTAAATCAAGCGTTTTAGTAAATTGAGGGAACGAATTAGTAAATCGTGCGCACAATTTATTTATTTTTTTCTTGCATGTCATGTGCGGGGCTCTGTACTCTAGATATTTCTACAGGAAAAGAAAAAAGAAAAAAGATTATTAAAATGATTTTTGCATGGCCTCTTGTGGCTTATTGCTTTAATAGGCCAGCACTCTACAGTGTGAGGAGGACAACGAATGACATTCTGAAGATTGATGTATGTCGTAAGGTGATATCTTTTAATCGCAGCTTGGAAATATTACTGAGACTATTCTGCCCTCACTGCCATGATTAATAGGTTTTGTACAAAATTAAAGGCTAAACTCAGAGATCAGGAAGAATGATTCCCTGTCAGCGGTTCTTTAAGACCAAGACAGAGCGCTGAGGAGTCATTTCTCTTGGGGCCAGGTGGGCAGAAGAAAAGCGAGCCAGAGAGATGGAGGGTTAGAAAGACAGAGAGGGCCATAGAATCTGAATCAATACTGTTTGCCATGAAAGGATGATTGGGAAAACAAAAGTAATCTGCTGCAATGTCTTTCTTTCTCATCCTGTTTATCTTGCATTAGAGGCCCAGATCTGCTCTTTTCATCACTGACTCACATAGCATTTTGTCCCTCCTTGATCACAAATGACATCTACGCGTGTTTAAAAATGGATAGCGTGGCTGGAAGAATCTTGCCTTTATATGCTTAAAATGGATTGAGGTGTAATGCTGCATGCTAAAGGCAAACTCTTCTATTCTCCAATAAATAGTTCACAATGCAATAACTAGACAAAATGATGGTTATATATCCATATTACTAAAGCAAGGGAAAAGAGTTTGAACAGTGTACTAAATTACTTTGGTAGCTGGTTTAAGCACTGTAACTGTAATCAGAAATATTCATATTGTTAATAATACATGTCATGGTCAAATGGAGTCATCATAAACGTTAAACAATTTTCCGTTCATCTGTTCTAATGAAATATTAAAATGTTCCTTTGTTGTTTGTCTGAGTGTGCCCACTTCAGACCAATTACATTTAGAGAGTACACACTATTATGTCTGAAATTACAACTTCAAACACTATCATGCATTTCACTCTCCAAAGTTAACAGTTGTAAATCTGCAGATTTGGACACATTGCACCCTCAAGAACACTGTTCTACACTTTTCACAGAGTGTAGTAAACAAACAATGTTGCCTTCTAACCGAAATGGACACCTGCAATGTGTTCTGGGAAGAATCTGGTAGCATGCAGACACACTGATTGCTTCATTCTCATTTGCTGGAGGAGATTCAACTCATTTGGGCAATTGTCTAAAAAGATTATCTGACCACAGAACATAAGCACATAATTGGTCCTTTCTGAGTAAGTAATGATGTTATATGATTCTGGTTTGACTGGTGTTTCTGCTCTGTATGCATGTCTGCAAGCACTTGTGTTCCACATAGATGAATCATAAATAGGTTGGTGCACCTGTGTAAACAGTCCAGAGGAAGTATTTGCACACACACTGTGAAGAAATCAATAAACAAAGCAAGCAATCTTAATGCATACTACAAAATATGCAAATCACAAACATGCCATTATGATGGAATTAAAATTGCATACATGAAATGTTCAGCATTTAAGTATCAGTGATTAAAAAAATCTGAAATTAACAGTTTTGAAAACATAGCAATACAGTTTATATTTACACTTATGAAAAAGTTAGGTGTCAGTAAGAATGTTTAGTTTTGTTTGAGGATTGAACATATCAAACGTTAGAGTATAGAGTAGACTCATGGCCATAGCCAGCTATGAGGTCACTGAGGTCCGAACCTGTGTAAATTTTTCATGTTCAAAAATAACATTTGTTCTCTGATTGACTGATTTGCTGCTAAACTCCTCATATGTATGTCTGCTTGTATAATTCAAAATGTTTAGCATCCGTGGTATGAAAATAATCGCTGCGAGACGCTTCTGAGGTGAATGAGTCTTCAGAGAGTTGTGAGCGACAGCACAAGACCCAGTCTATTATAAGCATTTTGGACTCGTTTTTCCACTTAATTTCACACTTTAGAAAGTTAATAAAGTAGTAAGTTGCGGTTTAGGGTCAGCGATAACTTTTATATTATCTAATTTTTAAAATATTTGAAATAATTTTGGTTTGATTTTAAACTGTTAATAATATATATATATATATATATATATATATATATATATATATATATATATATACAGTAGTTCAGTTACACCAACAAAACTTAACTTCAGATCAGGTAAAAATAGCTTCCTAGGTAACAATCACTTCTATACTGTATGTTGCTATATGAGTCATGTTCTTACTAAAGTTAAATTGTAGGCCTTTTATAATAGCCTCACTCACATATTTATTTTAATCATTTTTTTTACAAAAAAAAATAATAAAAAGAAAAAAGAAATAAAATATGTAAGGGATGCTTTTCTAATGTCCTGCAAATATTGCATAAGACGAAGTTGATTCAACATAATGGTGCTAACGAATACCCAGGACTCATGAGGGGTTGTAAGTGTTTGTGCCTTAATATATTTACATTGTAATTATCTACCTAATTTGCAAAGATTAATTAACCATTTACGTCAATGCATGCAAAAGCCACCCACTAGAATAAAAAAGTCAAATAAAGAGAAAAGAAAAAGATGAATTGTCTAGCTGGTTTAAATGTGTTAAATGTGAGGTTGTTGGCCAAGACTTTCTGATTATAGAAAGAAAATTTGCAGGTAATTCCTCTATCCATTCAGGTCAGATAGACCTGTTTCCATCTAAAGCTATGCTAAATGAGAGCAACTCTACCCATAGTTGCTAAAAATGATGACCTGCATCTGTGGAATAACAATAGCTAAACAACTGTTGTGATAAAAATTCCAGCCTGGCATAAGGCGGATAATGGGTAATAGAGAAAGTGAAGTTATAAAAAAAAAAGCTGCAGGACCAGCATTTCTGTCATCACCTGGTGGCCACTGATAGACATGAGGTGAGGCCTAGCATAAGTGTCAAGTTTTTTTATGACTCACGGGCCAAAATGATGACCCACATCCTCATTACAAAGGGTTACGAGGAGTTCGCTTTGCTGGAGTGGAAAATAAAGGCAAATGTCCAGCGCTACTACATACACTGGTACACTCATCTCTGCCCACCATTCATTCTCAGCTCTGAAATAGAGTCTGGCGAACTGCCTGACTGGGATGTCAGGTGCTTGGGATGTCCCTGGGACAGTAAATCGAGTCATTGCTTGACTCAGACTCTGCATTTCAATTTAAGATATTCAGTCATAAATCTGTCAAAAGCTGAACAACAATAATGAAATAAAAAACCCAGCAGACTGTGATTGAAATGGGCAACAGGAAGCTGCCCATTCAGTCGAAGAGACAAGATTCTTGCCAGTAGTTTGAGAAGGATCTACTGCAACATGCCTTTGCATTTTCAACACTTATAACTAGGTGTTTTAAAAGGACTGAACATTACAGAACAGCATTAATGAATCTGTGTACAACTGACTTTAAGGGATACTCCACCCTATGAAAGACATCATCAGAATAGTCAATCTACCTTTATAATGTTACAGTTGAACCGCTGAATGCAGATGGACTATTCTGACTATGTCTTTCATACTTTTCCGGACCTTGACAGGTGTATTTTACTTGCCAGTCTATGGGACAATCATAAGCCTCCCTGTTTTCATCCAAACTATCTTAATTTGTGTTCCGAGAATGAAAAAAAGCTTTTACAGGTTTGGAACAACATTGGGGTAAGTGATTAATGATGACATATTAATTTTGGGGTGGAGTATCCCTTTAAGTCCAAGCTATTAAATACAGAGGGGCACATATCAGGTTTGCTTAATGTTCTGGTTTGCTTTGGCTAATGGACCAAAGAGCAGTTAGAACCTGCCTTTGGCTTAACTTTGAATTCTACATAAAACTATAAAAAAGTTGTACATTTTCGTACAAACTCCACTCATATGATTATAAAAGATTCTGAGATGATTTTCCTATTATTTATGAATTAGTACCAGCTGTCTGGGCTGTGTGTCCTTCAGAACTAAATTAGATTTTTTTTTAAATTCCAAACAGGTGAACTGAAATGAATTTGAATGAAAGGAGCAAACAGAATACATCATTGCAATTCAAAATTGAACGCAGAACGAAAATAATTTGATATAATAAATAATTTTCCTCATTTCTGTTCATAGATAGAAGGATGGATGGATGGACAATTCATTTTCACACTTATGAATTGAAATGGAACCAATTCTTTGATCTTGAATTTTATTATGAAAGTGTATTGGATGATTATGTCAGCTAATGACTTTCTTCTTGTTTCATTTTCATTGATAAATTCAGTTAAATCCAAAGAAATCACAGAAGTTAAATGGTGTTTTAATCAAATGTTTTCTGATATTTTAAAATGTGTTATGGCATAAACATATGTACTGAAGCATATAATGAAGATCTGAACACATTAAAATCAAACGGCTCTGTGGCAATGCAATACCCAGCATGCATATTAATAGAATGGCTGATAATTGTATCCTGGATACAACTGTAACTGTACAAATTCGAAACTCTACAGTTCTTATCATTTTTCGCAGCATAAAGCCATTCTGCAAATTCACTGTCTTCACTGCATAAACGTTTGCCATTATACACCACAACTCTCTGCACACAAATCTTCTTTTCCCATATCCAAATGGTTTCATTGTGACTGCGTTTTGCTTATTACAGAGGAAAGAGTAAGAAAGGGCATTTGCCATTCAACTGGCGATAAAGAGTTATCTGGTGTTGCACTGTGCCCATCAAAGGCTGTGTTTAAAGAGCTATTCAAATATGCTTTTAAAGCAAAACAACCACTCCACCACACAAAATAAAAATAATAATAATAAAAAGGTGACTACACAGCTGGTGAGCAAGTTGAATGAGACAGCCATCAGAATCTAATGCACTCACAGAACAAGGAAAGGATGTGATGTGTGGCCAAGTATGGTGACCCATACTTAGAATTTGTGCTCTGCATTTCACTCATCCAAGTGCACACACATAGCAGTGAGAAGTGAACAAACACATACTGTACAGCCAGAGCAGTAGGCAGTCAATGCTGCAGAGCCCATGGGAGCACTGTGGGTTTTGGTGCCTTGCTTAAGGGTCTAACCTCAGCTGTGGCATTGGAAGAGAGCACCGGTTATTCGTTCCCCCAATCTACAATCCCTGCCAGACCTGAGACTCAAACCTGCAACCTTTGGGTTACAAGTCAGACTCTCTAACCATTAGGCCACAGCTGCCCCATAAACAATGCTGAGATACTCTTAGAGAGCTAAATAAACAGACTTTGAGCCTGACTGTAAAGACTTTACAGCACTACCTCTCGTTTTCTGATTTCATAGTGTGCACATCATTATCCATGAAGGTTCCTTACACCTATGATAGCCATTGGCCCATAATTCAAGCCCTTAATGCAATTTCACTCTATTTGTTTCTCAGGAGCTGGATGCAGCTTTTAAGATGAGGCTAATAATTCCTGTGTAACAGTCTTTAATCGGCCTGACAGTGCAACACTTGACCTTGGGGTGAGGTTGGTGTAGCGTGGATAAGAAGGCAATTTGACCACGTAGATGGCAGCTGAATATAATGAACTCATATTGGAGGAGACAAATGTCCCAGGGGCTGAGTGGTGAGTGATCATTCAACGTAATGTGAGACAACTGATCAAATCACTGAGGGATGATATGGAGTTTATGAGTCCTCATATGCAACATCAGCGTGAAACATGTCGACAGATTGTGTTACTGCAGTGCTACTAGATTTAGCCATGTACAAGGTCAGAATCTCCCACTTGTTTACTATTCCTTATAGCAAGGTTTTCAAACAAAGCCTAGCTATAATTACGATTAGCTATAATTAAGCAGTATCACATGGTCAAGAATGTTGTTGTTCTGAATTCAAGCTACAACGGCACTATTGTGTGTGATACTGCTTTTATACTGTATAACAGTTCATTAAACGAAAACATTTATTGGTGTAATATTGCAAGTTGCTTTGTTAATGTTTGCTGCCTCAAAGAAATTGTTTTCCCAAAAGCATAGACAGCTGAGCAACACACCGCAGTTGTTTAATTCCTGAATGAATTAGGGTTGTGAAACAAATCAGTGGAGTGAATAATTCAGTGATTTATTTAAGACACTCAAGCCCTTTCCCACATGGAACAAGTCATATGCACTTGCGGTCTTAGGGACTTACAATAGCCTCCATGTGCGCATGTCTGATAAGTCCACAAGACGTAGGGTGTCCCATTTGACATTTTAGCATTCAGAAGTGTGCTCATGAGTGCCCCCTGTGACTGTTATGTGCCCTCGGTCCGCAACAGACTTCTATCCGACAGTCAAAGCAGCATTACGTTACAAAAATGAGGACTCAGAGGAAGACCGCAAGGGTTTCAGTAAGGTGCCATTTGGGACAGGCCCTCTAGTTATTATCATTGTCTAATCTGTTAAATTATCTGAAGACATCTAACTTTTGTATAAATTTAACTCATCATAAATTAGTAAGTTGGAAATGTTATTAAAGGGATGGTTCACTTTCAAAGAAAATTTTGGTATGTTTTAGCTTACCTCAAGGGCATCCAAGATGTAGGTGTCTTTGTTTCCGCAGTAGTTTCCATTTTGATATTTTTAGTTCAAACCTTTCTTGTCTGCGACTCACATAATGCAGGTCTATGGTCACCACCTCAGAGAGCATGCACAGAGAAGTCCAAATTAAACAATTCCCCATCGTAAGTACACATTGATGACCTAAGACAGGAAACAAGCGGTTTGTGTGAGAAAACGAACAGTATTTATATCGTTTTTACCTCTTGTACACAACCACGTCCAAGTGATCTGAGGGCGCGCGCTTCCCTGTGTGTGACGTGTGCGTGCATTATGGTTTAGTCTGCGCAAGTGCCGGAAGTGATCTCTCGCGCATGTACGTCACTCATTGTTTACACAGATTTCGGAAGTTTTACCTTTTTCTGTGAAGATCTAAACATATTTAGACATACAGGAAATCACAATGGAAGATGATTTCGATATATTAACAGACAATGTAAATTTTTTTCACAACCATATTTATTTGAACCAGAATACACAGATCAAGTACTCGGAGCGATGGAGGAAGCATCCCCTGCAGCAGCCCATCTTCAGGCCTCAGAGAGACAGAAATCTCTTCAAAATTTGTGTTTTTTTAGTACCAAGTGTTGTGAGATGCCAACAGAAGTGGAGAGCATATGTTGTCACGAATGGAACATAGAAATGCCACAACTATAAGACGACGATGAGGACACTGACAGTATCGCATCGCACACCTGCCTGACTAAAGATCCTGAGTTTACTCCGCTGTTGAGCCGCAGCGTTTTGCACGTTGTGTTTAGTTTGCCACGTATAAACTGGAGGCGACGCCCAATGCAGAGGGACCCAATGGCACGCTGTCAATAGAGTGAGTAATGTGTTGTATTTGTAATATTATCGCAACGATTATAGGGTGCATTATAAACCAATTAATTCATTACAATTACTGCATTATATTTCAGACCGTGTAGATTTGTGGCATATCGTGTGGTAAACAGAAAACAATGAGTGATGTACACGCGCGAGAGATCACTTCCAGTGCTTTCTGGCTTGCGCAGGCTAAGCAAGAATACGCGCACACGTCACACACCATGAAGCACGCGCTGCCTCAGATCAGTTGGACGTGGTTGTGTTCAAGAGGTAAAAACAATATAAATACTGTTCGTTTCTTCACACAAACCGCTCGTTTCATGTCTTAGACCATAAGTGTGTACTTATGATGGGAAATTGTTTAATTTGGACTTCTCTGTGCATGCTCTTTGAGGTGGTGACAATAGACCCGCATTATGTGAGTCACAGACAAGAACAGTTTGACCTAAAAATATCAAAATGGAAACTAATGCGGAAACAAAGACACCTACATCTTGGATGCCCTTGAGGTAAGCTAAAACATACCAAATTTTAATTTGAAAGTGAACTACCCCTTTAATAGAAATGAAATGTCAGGAAAAATTCAAGAATATTACAAATTACAAATATATGTATTATGATTATTTCTTAAATAAAGTGAACAATCATATTCGCATGACAATACTTATACCAAAAATATCAGCAAATGTTCACTGCTTCATTAGAAATTATACTTAAAAAAAACTGACGTTACGTAAATTGAACGTTATGCACTATAAAAAGATTTCCACATAAGAATGATACACTGAGGCTTTCCGGGAATGTCTCTGGAAGCTGGAGAAAATCAGAAGTGATTTGCAGCATTAAAATTACATATAGGACAGGAACATTTTACATTCTGCTCTAGCTAACACCTTCAACATGACACCTGTCTCCCAGTAGACACCACAGAGATGAGTGAATATTAAACAGTGAAATATTAAACATAGGTGAAAATTCAAATGTACACTGCAACTTCAGCCTAAAAATTGTTTCTGTAAAAAAGTAAATAAATAAACCTTGCATTAAAAAAAATGCTACCACATTGTAAAGGTTCATAAGTTATTTTAATTTCTATTTCATTTTACTTTTAGTAGTAGAATGTACATTATATACATTGCAATGCATTCATTTTATTTATTGTATTAACATTTCTTTGTTGTTGTATTTTTACATTTGTTTACAGTGTACAATGGACAACTTGCACAAAAATCAATGCAGAAAAAAATACAACCTCTGTGTCTGTTTTTCTCTACTCGCTCCCTCACTCCAAGCAATGCTGTGTGACAAGATTTCATATAATGCCCTGTGCATCATCAGCTCAACAGCCTGTGAAGTAGAGAACTTGAAAGCAGCAACCTTGACATTGAGTGTTACCTGTGTCTCCTGTGTATGTGTATGTGTGTGTATGCTGGAGAAAAGCACACAAATAACACTATCGATAACTCAAGCTAAGAACTAATACTAGAAAAGCTTTGAGTTTGCTGGTGGCAGAGGGTGTCACTATAATTGCAGGCTGTTCCCATGAACCGGTGCCTAGGAGAAGTAAAGAAATAATAGAGAGGGAAAAATGCCCCACTGCTCCATCCTCACTCAACCCTGAGAGACAGAGCCTGAGGGCATTAAGAGAGAGCATGAAAACTGGAACAAAAGGGAAAGGAGTGCTACTTTTTGCCCTCTTACTTTGAGCCTGTTACCCACCAATATAAGTTGGAAAGATACCCACTTCTCGCTGATGCCCCCAACAAATCTCAAACTCTATTTGCATCTGAACCAGACACCATAACTGCATCAGATGTACCTTTTTTCGAAGTGCTCTATTGATTCTGTTAACTCAATTTGCCTCACTGTTGTACCGAATGGCCGGAAAGACGAGTCAGACCGGATCTCAAGATTAACAAACCTCTCCATGAGTCAGACAGTCTATCAAGCAGAAACGAGAAAGGCAAACTACTTCCTGTCTGTTTCCACACACCTCCAGTTCTATTATCATTCTTGATTGACAACAGGGCCAGGGACTGACGGAATACATGCAACATTAAGCAGTAAACAAGTACTTGATTTTATTGTCATATGAAAAATGTATCAAAGGTTCAATTTGAAAAGCAGAGAAAAGCTTTGAGCTACATTCTTACAGGGCACTGTTATGAGTGAAATGACGAAAAAGTTTAAAAAAAGATGAGTCATAGCATGTTTTTAGTGATGCACTTTATTAAGAGAAAATGATTAGAAACAGTTTCAAGATTACGACAACATAAGTGTTACTGTGAGGAGGCAAGGAGCACAGAGACATAAGAGAATTCAGGATAACAATTTTTAATAGTCCAAAACAAGAGCAACACACGGCAGGCAGGAGACACACGAAGGTTGACGGAACACCAGACTAAAGAAACCAGGAACAGACAACACTTATATACAAGCCTAAAAGAGGGTAATTGACAGGACACACCTGAACCAAATGAATGCAATCAAACAAGGGAGAAACTGGGAAAAAGTGAGTACATGGAGAGAAAAACACATCCAGACAGTCCAGAGGCATGGCAATATGTTCTACAAGTTGTGTCAGGTGTTTTACAACACCTGTTTTACAAGTCCTAAAATATATTTACATAAGAATTGCTTTAGTCTTCAGCCTCATATATAAACAAACGAGAATTAAAAAAAAGAATAATAAATGAAAATAATCTAGCTTCTAAAAGAAGCTGTTTATATACTCAGTGTTTTTTTGTATTTTTTTTAAGTAAACTGAGCAGCATAAATAATATAACTCATTAAAAGTTAAACAGTTTTGCAAATTATGTTTTATATATTATTGCACTATACCGTTCAAAGGATGCACTGAACTGATCAAAAGTGAAGTTAACAGTGAAGACATTTATAATGTAACAAAACATTTCTGTTTCACATAAATGGTCTTCTTTTGAACTTTCTATTCATCAAAGAACCCCGAGAAAAGAAAAAAAATCAGTTTCCACAGATACAGTATTAAGTAGCACTGTTTTCAACATCAATGATAAGAAAGTCTGTATACATTAAACAGATTTCTGAAGGATAATGTGGCGCTGAAGACTGGGATAATGGTTGCCATCACAGTAATAAACTACAATGTAAAGTATAATCAGACTGAAAACCTAATATTGTTTCAGAATATATCTGTTTTTATGATCAAATAAACAGTAAGATGTCTCAAAAACTTAACAAAATCTTATCTTTGAATGGTAGTGAATATTTTCTGATTAAGGTAAATCCATATCAGATCATGTTTCACAATAAATGTATATATATATAATTTCTCCACTTAACATTTAAAACAATATTGCAAAAGATTCCAAAAGTAAATAACAGTATGCCACTTACATAGTGTAATCTAATATTATGTTACAAATTATTTTACAGCATGCAATCTGTGGTGTCTATTAGCCTACTTTCAAATGTAACTAATTGCATGCAAACCACTTGACTGTCATTGGAATGAAATGTCTCACCAAACAATATCAATCAGTTCCGATGGATAAAAACAAGCAACTCTTTAATAAGCTGAAAACAGACATATGCAGTGAAGTATAACCATCACTTGACAAGAAAAAAGAAAAAAAAAAATACTGGATAAGCAGAAACACTGCCAGAGGGATTATGGTGTCATGCGATAACATTTTAATAGCCTTTAATCTCCACTGGTTTTGGCACATAATGGAAAACTTTACAAGAAGTTTAACAGCCATAATGAAGTGCGACGCCTCGACTTCCCCCTCATCCATACATCTTGTTAATATCGGTTCCGTCCTCTGTGAAAGCACCACGCTTATGTATAGAAATTAATTAATCCATCCACTCATAATTCAAGCATCACACCAGACTGAAAAGGGCGAGACGGGTCATTGATTACATGGGAGTGAGTGGATTGATGTAGAATGGAGGGAGGGGCTCTGCTGTGAATGCCTGCTTAGAGCACAGAGATCATTTGGATGCTTATTGATTTTACCCTGAAACTATGCAAAGGATTGCCTTTATTTTGTCTCCACTCCTCTGATGACACTCTGAACAGTACGCATAGGTGAGAGGAAGGGTTTTATAGCGACAATAAAGGCAGCATTATCAGTCTGACCACACAGCCCAGTAAATAACATCCTGTCATATTAGTAAGGCCAATGATTTAGTGCTATTTGTTTTCCGCTTCTATTTGTTTTGCATGATAGCGGTATTTATGAGGCCGTGGCCGAGAGAGCCTCCGCTAGAATGCTGTCAGACATGACAGCAAGATGCACGGCGCAACTGAAAGCCAATTTCCAGGTATTAGACTACTTTAAGTTTTATGACCCCACACCACTGAACCTGATGTAATTACCCGGCAAGGACATTATGTCATTCAGGACCGGTGGTGTGAGGGGTGCTGATGTTAGAGAGCGCAGGTCAGAAATGAGATACAAATTATCTCTTGTAGTCATTTTATGTTGACTTCCTACTCATTCAATGACCATCTCATGATGAGAGGTGGTGACCTTACCAGTGTTGTTATTAATTACATTATTATTCTAATTAAGAAATAAGTCTCTGTGCAAAGTGAAGCTGATGAACATCACTAAGCGAGTGTGTAATTAATAGATTGCATGTTGAAGGTCAGACTGCAGGTTATTTGTAGTGATGCTGGCCAGGGAGAGGGGAGAAATTCACAGGAGAGTTTTGAACTCTCGCTTAGTCTTTGGCTGAGATTTCCTTGAGTCCTGCTTTATATTTCTTTATTTTTTCTGCGAAGCACAAAAGAAGTTTGTTCATTTATATTTATGTATGTATGTGAATGAGTTTTGTAACTACAATGTAAAAAAAAGAAAGAAAATTCAGAGTTTATAAATTAAGTTTATTATTATTATTATTAAACATGGCTTAGTTTCATTTGTGTTGATGAAAAATGAAAATATCTAAGGTTATGTATGTAACCCTGGTTCCTCAAAGGAATGAGACGCTGCGTTGAGAACGTTTGGTGAACGCCTCCAGCGAGACGTCTCTGAATAACGTGTGTAATCAGTCCAATGGATGGTCGAGACGTCATAGGCGGGTGACGTCAGAGACCAGGAAGCATAAAAGCATGAGAGGCGAAGCCGGCAGCAAGCCTCAAAGGATGAAGCAAATGCCGGAAGTGTGGCACTGCGACGCAGCGTCTCATTCCTTCGAGGAACCAGGGTTGCATATGTAACCTTAGACGTTCCTCTTCAGGAACACGAGCTGCGTCGAGAACGTTTGGGGAATGAGAATGTCCACGCCGCCAGACTTTCAAATCTCTGTCTAGTATGGAAGAGTACAGCTAAAGCAAGAGAAGGAGACAGGAGCCTGACAGTAATTGGGGCCAACTCGTCCAATGGCCTACTTCAGAAGGAGTGAGTTTTGACCCCCAAGAGATGGGAGATCAGAGGACTCAAGGCTTAGGATAGCATCCTGATCACCGCTTAGCATAAGCTTCTTCTGGCCGGAGGCCTCAGCCTCAGTGCACCATGGAGGAAACATGTAACCAGAGAGTTTCTGCCCACTGACTGGCCACTGAGAGGGGCGCGGTAGGCCGCCATGGCCGCCATGTAGACCTTCAGGGTGGAGTGGGTCAACCCTGCAGAAAGCCTGCAGGATCTCCAGCAGTGTACCAACCGGGCAGTTAACTGGGTCGAGCTGGCGGTCTCTGCACCAAGAAGTGAAAGCTTCCACTTCAAGGCATACAGTTTCCTCATTGAGGGAGCTCTGGACTGGAGAACGGTCTCAACAACCTTGGTTGAGAGGCCGGAAGCTAAGAGTTGTGCCTCACCTACCACACCTACAGCCTCTAAGCTCCAGCGGGGGTGCACTCTCTGCCTGTGAGAGGAGATCTCTCCTGACGGGAACCTCCCATGGAGTGCCATCAAAAATAGAAATCAGGCCCAGGAACCATACCCGGCCCGGCCAGAACGGGGCTACTAACAGCAGCCGGACTCAGTCCCAGCGCACTCTCTCCAGAACTCCCGGGAGCAGAGCAATCGGGGGAAAAACATACAGATGAAGCCTCGGCCACATCTGTACCATGAGTCAGAGGAAGCCAGAAGGGACAGTGCGATGAGTCTCGAGTCGCAAACAGATCCACCTGAGTCTGGCCAACCTCTCCAACTCTGCTTCATCACCTCGGTGTAAATTTTGCCATTCCCTGGGCCTCGGCCCCTGCCTCAACATTATGTCTGCTCCCATATTAAGATGCCCAGGAATGTGGACTGCTCTCAGCGAGAGGAGTTCAACCTGGGACCACACAAGGATATGGTATGCTAGTTCGTATAAACGGTGTGAACGCAACTCCTTGGTGGTTGATGTAAGAGACCACTGCTGTGTTGTTGGTGCGCAGCAACACATGGTGACCTCTTAGGTCTGGGAGAAAGTAAAGTAGTGCTTAACCTCCGATCTTTCATGTGAGTGAGAATGACACCTCAATGCCGAACCGTCAGCTGCTCTGATTGAGCTAATATCAACCAATAGTCAATGTGGTTGAGTCATGAAAGTGTCGGGTGAGAGTGCAAGGCCAGAGGAAGATCCGTATTGGTAGGCTTTTGCCCCCAAAAGCAAACCTCAGGAACTTCCGATGAAGAAGGATGGAGATACGTACATCTTCTTGATAGATCGTGACACACCAGTTCTTGGACTTGGCCTGTGCAAGCATGCTGAACTTCAGTCCCCTGACTGAGGGGTTCAAAAAGCGCGGATCTAAAAAAGGACACAACACCTCATCCTTCCTCGGAACAGTGAAGTACCGGCTGTAGGACCCGGACTCTGCAACCCGAGGAGGGACTACCTCAATGGCCTCCATCCTCAGAGAGAGTCTAACTTCTGTTCCATTAACAGAGCCGGCTTGGGGCCCACCAGAACTGGATTCTGTGGCCTCTTACTACAGTGTGCAGGATCCACTGAGACACATTTGGCAGTAGTTTTTATGCTGCAAAATAGTTTACTAAGGGAATCAGCCTTTCAAGACTGATCTCTGGTGTCATCAGAGCAGTTAGCTCGGTGCCCTGAAAGCGGCACACCGGCTGGAGACGGCCGAACTAGCTCATCAGGGCTCATCAGAGAGTCCTGATGAGCCACAGCATCAGGACTCTCGTAGCTGAAGTCTCCTAAAAACGACGGTCCTCAGACCCACGTTGTCTGCTAGGAAGACTATACCAGAGCCTGCTCGGGGCCGGACCCCATTTAGAACACTTGGCAGGGGCTCCCACACCGCCATGTGACCTCCTAAGGGAACCAGTTTCATGAGACTGGCCTCTGGTGCGCCTAGAGCCACTTGCTCGGTGCCCTGAAGCGGCGGACCGGCAGGGGACGACTGTACTAGCTGCTCTAGAGACCTCTGTAGAGGTAGTGATCCTCTTAGCACTGCTACGTTTCAGGGTGGTAACTGAGAGAAGTGCCTGCCGGAGACCGCTGCACCCTGGAACACCGGCAGGGTTGGCAGAACGATCTCCTGAGGGCACTGAGGAGAGATGGGCACAATGTAATGTGGTGTACACCACTCTTCCCTAGAGGGAGCTGGCCCTCAAAAAGGCCTAGGCCTTAGGCATCAGGACGTCATGACAAAGGCTATCCAGTGAAAACGACGGTCGCAGAACCGCTTTCCACTAGAAGCCTTCGGCCTGGGAGCGCCACTCTGACTCTAGCGTGTGTGGAGTACAAAAGTGACACCCCCAGCATGAGGGGCTGGAACACAGTTGGGACTGCTTCGCCCAGCAGCCCCTAACCGCCTCAGAGGAAGAGAGGTAAACACGTGTTCTCACACAAGAAATTATATCCCAAGAGCACCTGTATATCTAAATTCACATAGTCAGATAACTGTCATTTTATTACTCAGAATTAAATGTAGTCAACAACCAGACGAGTCAACACAGTCTGGTGTAGAAAAACTCACATCAAAACGAAACAATGTAATACACGAGTTGCCTTTTGTTGTCTTTTCTTTTGCCACTCAGTCACACAAACAACATTAACCAGAGAAATTCTCTGAATACTCAGAGAAAGATGAATGCTGCAGCAAGCTCTGCCTCAGAGGGCGAAGAAACCGCAGTGCAGGCTTCCAAGCCTCGAGAACGAGCTCTAGATCTAGTGAACACGGGTGGAGATAGGAAGAGCCGTCTCCAACCCGTTCGCCAGATCATGTGCTATTCCCACTATCGCGGTCTCCACCATGCCTCAGCAGCAGCGTGACTGCAACCGCAAGATCGCATGCACGGACACACTCCTCAGAGCGTGTCCGGCGAGAGCAGAGCGCTTAACAGCGAGAAAGCACAGTCTGCCCCCTGAGAGCTGACTGTGCGAGCTCCACTTCATATTAATGCATTAATAATGATTATAATATTAGGCATAATATGCTTGTGTAACTGGTGCTTGTGCAACTGATGCTTGTGCAACTGGCGAGCTCATCGATGCATTCCACATCAATCTCCTCAGAGAAAGACAGGCAGCGCGTCACGCCCTCTCACCGGGGAGAAAGTACCGCAAACACGGGCATCAGATCTGGTGGTTAAGGAAGAAGATAGGGACTTGCCTGTCTACATTCCTTCCAGTGGATCAGAAAGCGAAACCCGCGAGCACAACCACTGCTCTGCTTTGGCGAAAGTGGGGCTGGCACCACGAGAAATGCCAGTGAAGGCTTCCTCCTCAAAGAGAGCCTTCTGAGAGTGAAGCAAAATGTTCGCATCGCAGCCGTCAACTCTCTCGAAAGCTGACACTGCATGCTTCACTCTCAAGCAGACAACACATGAGCTGCGTGTGTCCCTACCCTTATTAATTTTGTTTTTTTTGCTGGCAGGGAAAACACACAGCCTGAACGCTGCCTGCTCTCACTCAAAACTTCTGTTGATTGAAGCTTTGACAAATGGAGTTTATCAGTGGACAAACAACACTAAATAAGACTCACAAACAGATAGCGACTCACACACACAGAGAGCGCTTGCTGAACACAGATCCGCTTTGCCGCTCGTGCTTTTATGCTTCCTGGTCTCTGACGTGACCCGCCTATGATGTCTCGCCCATCCATTGGACTGATTACACACGTTATTCGGAGATGTCATGCTGGAGGCATTCCCCAAACATTCTCGATGCAGCTTGAGTTCCTGAAGAGGAACCTAAATTTAATTGATTACATGAAATCATGATTATGATTAATTCTAATCAGAGTAAAAAGTCTCAAATTAATGCCTATGACTTGACAAAACAGACTTCATTAAATTTTAATTACATTTTCATCAGAAGTGTGAATGAGATTCAAAATTTACTGAAAGGTGTATAAATGAAGTAAAATTTACTAAATGTAATGATTATAGCTAAATTGACAGGCAAACAGGCAAAACAAGAATCAAACAAACAAATAAATAAATAAATGGTCATCAAGAGCAAAAAAATAAATAATAATATAAGGAACAGTATATAAAGGTCGGAGGACAATGCATGACTGAGTTCAGTGTTTAACATCATGTTTATTAAGATATCTGGTCAGTTATAGTGGGACAGCATATATGTTGTCTATCCATGTAATGCTGTTTTTACACTGCATATTTCTCCTTCTTATCTCTCTAAATAACCCTCTCCCAGAGTATTATTTCTGTGTTGTAAGGGGATCTCATTAGGCTATAAATGAAACATGATGGACTCACAGGCACACAGAAGACCAGATGTGCTTGGTAGTACAGTGCCTGCATCGACACTTATTGCAGGATGCACCAAAGTGCGTTCTGCTTATTTCCATACTGATGTTCTCTTATCATGCTCCATGTTACCATGAGGTCAGGATGGGATTAGTTTTGCCATGAAAAGCATAACTCATCTGAGCAGAATGTTCCTGGATGTCTGGTGTCTATAAATGCAATGCAGGTGTAAGTGTGTTGGACAGTGATCTACATGTCCATTACAAATGTCGTAAAAGTGATAATAACATGCTTCTCTGTAGCACTTGGGTGTGAAGGGGAAAGAAGATTTTTCCTGGTGTGCTGAAAGGTCATCTTTATGATGCGAGGTACCATGTAATTCATCAAAAAACTTGGCCTGTGTGGATGCAGGTTTACCTATAAAAAAATGAAATAAATGAAATACAATTATATAAATAAATAAATAAATAAATAAATGATTTATGAATTGATCTCTTGGTTTTAAAAGAGTACACATAATTAAATAAAATCACTATAATTATCACAAAATAGAAAAGTTGAAATAATCGACTCATTTAATTAATGAACTCTCAAGTTTTGTGTCATGCCGATGGAATGTCCATGTGTTCTTGTATTGTGTTTTGTTCCCAATGTGCTCCATGTGACCCAGTTTCTCCCATATTCTGATTGGGCTTATTTGATTCGGGTGTGTCTCATCTGTTACCCCTCATTTAGTTTTGTACTTAAATAGTTGTCTGCCCTGTGTTTCCTTGTCCAGTGGTAAACAGCAACACCCTGTGCTACATTTGTGTTCCTGCCCGTGAGTCCTGTGTTCCTACGTAGTAGCTACCGTGACAGAACACCGGACTGAATACAAAGATAACAGAGTCTGAGGATCAGCTGTGGTGTATGTGGAGGATTTCCTTGAGCTCTCCAACCGGGTGAGCTGTTTTCAGTCGGGACTAGATGAAGATACGATCCACTGTGATCTCCCCATGTGTGATTTTCCCTTGATCGAGCTGATAAATCTTGTCCTCTATTTATTCCCTTTAATATCAAACCAAAGTAGGAGTGTTAGGAGAGTCCACTCCAGTGTCGGCTCCAGCCCCAGAGTCCGCTCCAGTGTCAGGTCCAGCCCCTGAGTCCGCTCCAGTGTCAACTCCAGCCCCTGAGTCCGCTCCAGTGTTAGGTCCAGTTCCTGAATCCACTCTAGTGTCAGCTCCAGCCCTTGAGTCCGCTACAGTGTCGGCTCCAGCTCCTGAGTCCGCTCCAGTGTTAGGTCCAGTTCCTGAATCCACTCTAGTGTCAGCTCCAGCCCTTGAGTCCACTACAGTATCGGCTCAAACCCCTAAGTCTGCTCTAGTTTTGGCTCCAGCCCCTGAGTCCTCTCCTTTCTTGAAGTTCTGTCCTGAATCCAATACAGCCCAAACTAATTCAGAGTGTGTTCCAAGCCCAGAGAGGGCTGTTGTTCCCACATTCGGCCCCAGAGAGGACTCCTGTTCCCAAATCTTGCGCAGAGAGGGGTTCTGTTCCCAAGTCTAGCCCAGAGAAAGCTGTTGATTCCATATCCAGTCCAGAGAAGGCTGTTGATTCCACGTCAGGCCCAAAGAGGACCTCAGATCCTGAGTATAGGCCAGAGAGGGCTGTCATTTCCACATTGGGCCCAGGGAGGACCCCAGTTCCTGAGTCCGACCTAGATAGGGCTTCTTTCCCCAAGAAAATTGGGTGAAGGGGGGAGCTATATGTCTCCGACCATAATGGATGGAGACCTAACTGCCTGTTCCAACCATGGCCTCCTGAAATGCCAGCTCCACCATGGCCCCCGAAGTGCCTGATCTGCCATGGGTCCCAGAATGGGTACCGCCCTGGAGGCCTTCTGTCCCATAAAATCCTGTCCCTAGAGACCTCCAGAGCACTGGAATAAGATAAAAATAAGGGTGGAACAATTGTATTGTTTAATGTCAGACATTTCTAGATATTTACATTTACATTTAATCATTTAGCAGACGCTTTTATCCATAGCGACTTACAAATGAGAACAATAGAAGCAGTCAGGTCAACAAGAGAACAACAACAGTATACAAGTGCCATGACAAGTCTCAGTTAGTCTAATATAGAATGCATAGCCAGGTTTTTTTTTTTTTTTTTTTTTTTTTTTATAAATGAAAAGACAAGAAAAGGAAAAGTGCTAGTATTAGTTGGTTAAGTGCTGTCGAAAAAGATGAGTCTTTAGATGTTTCTTGAAAATGAATAAAGATTCAGCTGTACGAATTGAGATTGGGAGGTCATTCCACCAGCTTGGTACAGTCCAGAAAAAGGTCAGTGAGAGTGATTTTGAACTTCTTTGGTATGGCACCACAAGGCGTCGTTCACTTGCAGAGAGCAAACTTCTGGAGGGCACATAAGATTTAACCAGTGAGTTTAGATATGTTGGTGCCGTGCCAGTGGTCGTCTTGTAGGCTAGCATCAGTACCTTGATTTTGATGCGAGCGGCTACTGGTAGCCTGTGTAAGCTGATGTGGAGAGGAGTAACGTGAGCTTTTTTTGGCTCATTGAAGACAACCCTTGCTGCTGCATTCTGGATCAATTGCAGAGGCTTGACAGTACATGCAGGAAGGCCCACCAGGAGAGCATTACAATAGTCCAGTCTGGAGAGAACAAGAGCTTGGACAAGAGGTTGGGTGGCTTGCTCTGACAGGAAGGGTCTAATCTTCCTAATGTTGTATAAGGCAAACCTGCAGGACCGGGTCGTTGTAGCAATGTGGTCTGTGAAGCTTAACTGATGATCCATCACAACTCCTAGGTTTATGGCTGTCCTCGAAGGAGTAATGGTTGACGAACCCAGCTGTATAGAGAAGTTGTGATGAAGCAATGGGTTAGCTGGAATCACCAGGAGTTCTCTCTTCATAAGGTTAAGCTGAAGGTGATGGTCATTCATCCAGCTAGAAATGTCACTCAGACAGGCTGAAATGTGAGCAGCTACCGTCGGGTCATCTGGTTGGAATGAGAAGTAGAGTTGGGTGTCATCAGCGTAGCAGTGGTAAGAAAAGCCATGCTTCTGAATGACAGATCCTAATGACGTCATGTAGATGGAGAAGAGAAGTGGTCCAAGTACTGAGCCTTGAGGAACCCCAGTAGTAAGGTGTTGTGACTTAGAAACATCACCCCTCTAAGACACACTGAAGGATCTGTCAGAGAGGTAGGACTTAACCCACAGGAGTGCAGTTCCAGAGATGCCCATCTTTCTGAGGGTGGACAGGAGAATCTGGTGATTAACGGTGTCAAAAGCAGCAGACAGGTCCAGTAAGATGAGTACTGAGGATTTTGAAGCTGCTCTTGCTAGTTGCAGGGCTTCAGTAACCGAGAGGAGAGCAGTCTCAGTTGAGTGGCCAATTTTGAAGCCAGATTGGTTGCTGTCCAGGAGGTTGTTCTGTACAAGGAACATAGAAAGCTGGTTGAACACAGCTCGCTCAAGTGTCTTTGCAATGAATGGAAGAAGGGATACTGGTCTGTAGTTTTCAAGAAGCGCTGGATTTAGAGATGGTTTCTTGAGCAGTGGGCTTACCCGAGCTTGCTTGAATGCTGAGGGAAATGTTCCAGAGCGAAGAGAGGAGTTGATAATGTGAGTAAGCAAAGGTATGACTTAATATTTGGCACTTTTACACTACTGTACATCATATTATAGGTAATGGTTTAAGAGTGCATGGTAGTTTTTCCCAGATTTGGAGTACTAGGAGCTCTGCATTTTACTTTTCCAGTGGTCCTTCACCTGAAAAAGTGAATAGAGGAACAAAGGGAAAGTGCTTAGAAGCAGAAAGCAGAGAGGACAGGAAGAAATGACTGTGAGAGAGAGCTACAGCTTGTAAGACCCACAAGCCTGTAAATAGTTAATATTGGCCCAGCAGCTGACTTTAAAGGTTAATTACTCTCTAATCTGTGTACAAAGGCCATGACAAAAAAAAGGGGATATTAATAAGACATGACATGGCAGGGTTTTGCTAGGCCAAACGTCTGGACATTCAGGGAAGCATTAACATTGAGCTTGTCCATCACTTCAGATACAAGATAAAAAGAGAGTTTTCAATCATCTGGGGCTTAGAGCCAAAAAAGGAGGAAAGGAGATGGAACAGGGGATATGAGAAAGAGAGAGAGAGAAGGAGAGAGAGCGAGAGAGAGAGAGAGAGAGAGAGAAAGAGAGCAGAGCAGAGCAGAGCAAGAGAAAGAAATGCCGGCTTTATATTTTAAACTGGACTCCATCCTTGTTTTGAATCTGGTGAGCGTGATTTCACCAAGTACAACATGTTCCTGGATCATAATATTTGTTGATAATGGGACAACATTCCAATCAACCAATAAGAACTGAGATATACACTCACCTAAAGGATTATTAGGAACACCAGTTCAATTTCTCATTAATGCAATTGTCTAATCAACCAATCACATGGCAGTTGCTTCAATGCATGTAGGGGTGTGGTCCTGGTCAAGACAATCTCCTGAACTCCAAACTGAATGTCAGAATGGGAAAGAAAGGTGATTTAAGCAATTTTGAGCGTGGCATGGTTGTTGGTGCCAGACGGGCCAGTCTGAGTATTTCACAATCTGCTCAGTTACTGGGATTTTCACGCACAACCATTTCTAGGGTTTACAAAGAATGGTGTGAAAATGTAGGCGAAAAAGCCTTGTTGATGCTAGAGGTCAGAGGAGAATGGGCCAACTCAAGCTCAAGCTGATAGATGAGCAACTTTGACTGAAATAACTACTCGTTACAACCGAGGTATGCAGCAAAGCATTTGTGAAGCCACAACACGCACAACCTTGAGGCTGATAATGCACCATGTCACAAAGCTCAAATCATTTCAAATTGGTTTCTTGAACATGACAATGAATTCACTGTACTAAAATGGCCCCCACAGTCACCAGATCTCAACCCAATAGAGCATCTTTTGGGATTTGGTTGAACGGGAGCTTCGTGCCCTGGATGTGCATCCCACAAATCTCCATAAACTGCAAGATGCTATCCTATCAATATGGGCCAACATTTCTAAGGAAAGCTTTCAGCACTTTGTTGAATCAATGCCACATAGAATTAAGGCAGTTCTGAAGGCAAAAGGGGCTCAAACACAGTATTAGTATGGTGTTCCTAATAATCCTTTAGGTGAGTGTAATTTTTCAGGAAATATCTGTTTCTGATCAAATATATATCTGAAACAGAATAAATATCTGTAAGGCTTACAATATTGGGCTAAGTCTATATTTTTGGACAACAATGTTGATTCAGGATCATCAAAAGATGTTTATCCAGGAACATGTGCAAAGTCACGGGGACCTTTGAATCTAGAGCATTGATGAATCTTCCAGTGACATCAATTTGGATTCAATATCCTTCAGAAAGGCAAAATGTAAAAGATGGATTGACAGATAGACAGACTGATGAATAGATAGCTAGCTAGCTAGATAGATAGATATATAGATAGATGAGTATATATGAGTAAATCACATATTCCAGAGTGCTGTGTAATAAATAAAATTATTTCAACACTGCTGCCTACATTTTCTTAATTGCAGTTGGTTTACTTTACTAATTACTGTCTCTGACAGCAACTGCATTACTGATTACGTCATAGTCCACTGAGCAAGAATTACTCGAGCCATAATATCAAGGGACACACATAATGTGAATCCGAATAGAAATGTCCTTTAAGCATTTCATAATTTTTTAGATCCTCAAGTGCAACCCTGACTCAATGACAAAACTCTCCCTAAATAAACCTATACATACAATTATATACAGTACATACAATATAAAGGGTGTAACGGTTCGCAAACATGACGGTTCGGTACATACTTTGGTTTTGGTGTCATGGTTCGTTATGGTTTCGTTACAGCAGGAGGAAAAAAATAAACATAAATAAAATTAAAAAAAATAACACAGATTAAATAAAATAACTCATGTGCGTTTCCCCGCTGCCATAACATTAACAGTTTTATTAAAATGCTATGCATGTAGCCCTATGTGACATCTTTTATTTATATATATCAAATCTGTGTTCTCTCAGGTACATCGCAATGTAAGCTTCACAGTGAACATTACTACTTCACTCTCTTCAATGTAGTCCATATCAACAACAAAAATATATCTTGACTCCATATAGTGGTTATTATGGGAAAATCCCAGGTATTTTGAGGAATATGATTAAAAAAAAAATAGGCTAATATAAAATTAAATTAAGTAGCCTATATAAAATTGCAAAATAAATCTATCAGTACTTTTTTACTTAAGTACATAAAGAATTGTGTACTTTGTACTTTTGTAAAATTGAAAAAGGAGTACTGGAGTAATATTTTATTATACATATCTGTGCTTTTACTCAAGTACTTTGTTTTGTGTACTTCGTCCACAACTGGTGGGCCTGCAACACATTCTGACCTCCACTGGTTCGAGCCCTGCTGGGAATGGGTGGAGTTAAATATGTTGCAATTCCCACAATCTGTGTTTCTTATAGACCTCTAAAAACCTACCTGAGTAGCACAGCCGTTTATAATGCTTGAAATTTCTGAAAATTGTTACAAGAGAAAGTGAACTCACTATCAAGAGAGTGTGAATACACATCTAAATACATGAGGTGTCGGACATCCTTTTAATCTCATGGCATGGCATTTTAAAGGCACAGGTTCTCAAAGTGGACAAAAAAGAGAAGAGAATCAGTGATAAGTGTGCCACTCAGTATCAGTGTGAGAAAGCAGTGCTCATAATATCCATTCCTTACTCTCTCACACCTTTCAAAATGACACAGAAAAAAAATCAGAGGACATAAAATTCAATGGCCCCTGCAGGACAACTTCAGCAGATGTTTATAATCTGCCTTTCAAGAGAATATTGCTTCTTATCATCGGCGATGCTCCCGTCTAAATCTGTCATGGGCCCTTCCTCTGCAATACAAACCAACACCTGTGCAACCTTATCAGATGATATGACAGATATTCTACAAGAGCAAAAAAGCAGGCAGATTTTTCAGTTACCTGTGGTCATGAAAGATAGTCTTGAGTGAATGGGGACCTCAGGGATCCTGAGCTCTTGTCTCTAAAACCAGTTGATAGGAGGAGATGGATGCTCAGACTGAGAGTGGATAGCAATACTCTCCCTACAGCTCCAGCCTCAGTTTGAAGTGGCCCCTCAAGAGTTTTAGCAGATCCATATCAGGGGACCTCTTAGAATTATAGCAGAAAATAATAAATAACAATATATATATATATATATATATATATATATATATATATATATAAGCATGTCACCAACAAGACCAGCACCAAATCAGTACCGGGATTCATGTTGCATTTGTTCTAAGCCAAAACAGTACTGACACTTTGTAGATGGTGAAATTGCAATGTATTATAGATTGCAACCTGGCTCAAGTAGTATTTCATCATTTCATATAAATTATTATTACTTTAGCACAAGGGTGTCCAATCCCAATGTCCTGCATAGTTTTGATTCAACCTTCCCCAAAACATCTGCCTGGGAGTTTCTAGTAATCTAAGACCTTAATTAGATGGAACAAGCATTTTTAATTGGGATTTGAGCAAAACTGCAAGACCTCCAGGAGCAAGATTGGACACCCCAAGCAGCAGTTAGTTTCTGCAAGTCCTAGCAATTTTCGCCTCTCCACCATGCATGAACAGCAAGACCAAGTTGGTTAACGGCTAGGAACACTGAGAATGAAAGTTGGTATTAGCTCTTTCCTTTTTGACACTGATCTGGAGTTTGAAACTTGTATTTAGGGCACATTGAACACTGTACTCAGTTAGGGAACATTTAATGTCACAAGAAAAATCCATCCATTTTTATCTTAATGCACTTGTCTCTTACATTAATTTGATAAATTTACTTTCTGCTTGGCATATTTTCAGACTGACCTTCACAAGAGAAGATCATCAGTTCGTACAGGATTTCTATCTGTGTGAAGTGTAATTTAGAAACTGCGCCTTGGACCTTCAACATCACAAATGAACCAAACATAAGACATCACAGATTGAGAGGTTCTGTTTCACATGGCCATGCACTGAAGGTTAGATTCAGAGGCAGTCAGAGGTTTTGAACCCTTCCAAGAGACTACCTCATTAGTGAGTTTGCTCTGACAAAGTAACTCACATTTCTCTGTAAGAACCCTCAGCAAAAAAAAGGACTAGCAGATTAATGACTCATAGATAGATGTAAAAGAGGAGAGTGTGAAAAAATCTTTCCCTTGCAGCCGTTTTTTTTTTTGGAAAAATAACAATGTTGTTTATTTAAGTCACAAGTTTAAGTTTAAGGGGAAAAAGAAGAAGAAAGAAAGAAAAGAAAAAAATACATTGTGTGTGCAAGTCCTTCCTTGACTTCCATGTAATGCAAATTAGCAAGACACTGTACTTTCCGGTATTAACATGGATTTGAAATAAGAGAAGGACATAATTGGATGTAAATAATGGGGAAAACCCAAAAGAAATCATTCTCAATAAATGGAGGAGACAAAAGTGCACAGAAAATTAATTGTCCAGGATTGGAAGTAATTAAATTGGACATGGCCAAAGTCACACAAGGATTAATGTTGGGTGGATTCTAGTAAGTGCTAAAGGTTTTATGTACCCTTAGTTTTATGCCATTCACAAGGCCTTCAGATAATGTGCTCATTGTACTTGGCCAAGAGACTAAACCCAAGAAGCCTATTTATCCTCCATGACTTAAATAAGTGCTTTCACACAGTCAGTGCATTGAGTCGTCATGGATTTTTTAAGCCAGTCAGGACCAGTTAGTTCATTTATACAGCCTGTAATAGCAGTCAAAGTGTGCATTACAAAAAATAAATAAATAATACAACTTTTCAATAGTTTTATCTTGACGCTGTAACTTGATAAATCTAAGAAAAAATGAGAAAGTGTATGCATCTTTGGATTATGAGTGTAGGATCAGTACCCCAGTTAGAAGACTGTCAACAAGCTAATATTGCTTCTAGACTATAATACTGTACATACATAATACAACAGTTGTTTGTTGTGTGAGGGAGGGGTGCAATCTGTCTCAGGGCTGTGAAACTAATTTCTCTGTGTGATGTCTCGGTTCAGTCGAGGACAGACAGAGCAAAATGGGCTAGTGGAACCCTGCAGTGCCATGACATGATCTAATGCGTTTGAAGAAACATCTAAAATGAATTCAAACAGTTTGCAAAGTGTATTTGTTCACTAACTAAACTAAGATATACTTTCAAATCTCCAATTTGCTTACTTTCTTCAGCACAAGTTTTGAGATCCCTGAAGGACACTTTTATCAGATTCGACTAATGTTTGTCCTGACATCCTAACAAAGTAAGAACAGTGCCTACGAAATTTAGATAAAGGGGGCCGTCTTACTGATGTATAATGATTTCTTTTGCACATGGCTAGTTTACATAATAGCATCTAATTAACCTAGCCTGCATGATGTATTGGCCGATTTGTTTCAAGCGATTTTCCCTTGATTTTCATTACTGTGTGATGTGTACCCAGGAGTTCACTTCTTAATCATACTCATAATGTTATGACTTGAGTCACTTATATGGCCATTGAAAGTCATTTCTCATCACGAGCACTTAATGAGACTGAAACGGACATGCTAAGACATCTGTACTACAGGAATGGGCTGTCAAATGAACTTTTCAGACATTTCCTTTCCTTCAGGCATGAGAAAAGCACCTTAATCTGCAGTTAGTCAATGCAAGACATTTTACATTGACCTTTGAAAGACTAGGAACATTGCTAGTAGGTTTTGTTCCTCAATTTAGCAATGGTTAGTCTCACATAGTCAGACTTTCTATCGCCATAAATGTTTAGGGGTTGGCTAAATCTAAATTGATCATACACACAGTATCCTGGTGTCACAAGCAGTTCAGTTCAGTCCACCAGTCAAATCACTCATATTTTGAAAACTGTTTTGTACATACAATAAAAGTCAGTGGGCAAAAAACAAACAAAAAAACAGTTGAAACAGAAAAAGAAAAATCCATTCTGGCTGCCAGAGATCTTACAAAATGATAAATGTATTTTGTTTTATATTCAAGTAGTTTAATTGGATTTTTATTTATTTGTTTATTTTAAATACATTTTTATATAAATAAATAAAATTATGTTATATTAAATGTATAGTTTACCTTTCTTAACATTAAGTACATGCCGGCAGCCATATCACCCTGGAGCCCAAGACCGGTTTCCCACTGAAGCTAAGCAGGGCTGAGCCTGGTCAGTACATGGATGGGAGACCTCCTGAGAAAACTAGGTTGCTGCTGGAAGAGGTGCTAGTGAGGCCAGTAGGGGGTGCTCACCCTGTGGTCTGTGTGGGTCCTAGTGCCCCAGTGTAGTGATGGGGACACTATACTGTCAACAAGCACCGTCCTTTGGATGAGACGTTAAACCGAGGTCCTGACTCTCTTTGGTCAGTAAAAATCCCAGGAAGTCTTTCGAAAAGAGTAGAGGTGTGACCTTGGCATCCTGGCTAAATTTGCCCATTGGCCTCTGACCGTCATGGCCTCCTAACAATCCCCATATCCGCTGATTGGCTTCATCACTCTGTCTCCTCTCCACCAGTAAGCTGGTGTGTCGTGGGTGTTCTGGTGCACTATGGCTGCTGTCGCATCATCCAGGTGGATGCTGCACACTGGTGGTGGATGAGGAGAGACCCCCTGACAATGTAAGCGATTTGAGTGCCTAGAAAAGCGCTATATAAATGTAATGAATTATTGTTACTATTATTATTAAGTAAACTTATTAATAACAAAGAGCCTCATCTCCATTTTCCCGCCTTTATTTTATTCAAACATCTTTAGAGGAGTGATGTGCAGTCAGTGACTGGTGGGTAAATTTCCCTCTGTACTTCCTGTGAAGTAATAGGCTAACAATGTAGTCTGATTTCTAATGTGCAATGTGCAATGCCCTTCAGAATGAACATTGTTCCCTTTGGCTTGAAATTTTACTTAAGATGGCAGAATACTTTGCAGAGCTGTTAAAAAAGAAACACACCTAAATATATATTTTGTAAAGGCTAGCATGCTAAGTGGCTAACAGCAGGCCTGTGCAAATCTAGTATGCTAAAACATAAGCTAATTAAGAAAAAAAAAGTTATGTTAAAATAAAATCTTGGTTGTTTTTGAATAATGACAGCATTTCCTCCCAATAAATGCTTAAATGTACTTAAATCTGTGAAATATGTCAAGTGTTTTTAGTCCTCATTGTTTAGAACAGAACAGCCAGACACTGTTCTGTTTTTTTTTTTTGTTTTTTTTTTGTTAACAGCATGTTATGCTTATGTCAGATTCTCCAAAGTATATCGAAAGATTCTATATAATATTCCCTTAGAATGACACAGACATTTGAAAAATGCTTTGGAGAGGAGACGGAGGTGACAGGGCTTAAATCTTTCTTAGTCCCAGATGAAGGCAGTTGTCATGCACTTTTTTTCAGGAGTCTTGTCAGCAGCCAAAGAATGTTTTAATGGAACTGTGTTTTGGGACTTGCTCATCTTCAGTTGCTGTACAAAGTGGTGCAAGCTCTTTGAGCGTCAAGGAGGGTCTACTGAGATATCTCCTAGAATATTCCTCTTGTATCCGCCATCTCATAAGACCACAACTCAGAAAACACTTTTACACATCCATCTTAATAGTGCTGTCAATTACATAACAGCTGTATTTTTAACTGATCTAAATTATGCTCTTTTAAATTTGTTTATATACTGTGGACATTCATCATCTACTGTTGACTGTATTAGACCCCAATGAAACTAAAGAAGAAAATGTCACAGAAGAGATTTATACAAATCATACAAGTTTGGATTAACATGAGTGTGAGTACATGATGACAGCATTTTCATTTTCAAAACATTTTGTGCATTTTGAAGCTTTCCATGTAAAATATTGTGTAAATTATACTAGGATGTTCAAATGTTTTCAAGACCATTTCCGGACCAGGATGTGCCACAGTACAACCTAAGCCTTCACTTGTATCACTCAATGGGGTAAATAGCATCACTTGATTTAGACTAATGGAAAATCTGAACAACGACTAATGGAACATCTGTGTTTCCCTGAAAGCTCTTAACCTAATGCAATTTCTGGTGTAGCCATAGAGGAGAAAGAAAAAAATCCCGGTGACTCTATAAAAACAAATATGGCTCATGATAAAAATCTTAATCTTGTGATCTGTCCAGCATCATTATTGAGCAGTAATATTCCTTAAAGTGAAATGCTATTTTCAGCTGACACCGACTTCAGCTGAAGTGGCCATATAACTTTCAAGCGATTGTGGCCATATAGGTACACAAATAACTCTGTTTGTAAGCAATTTCTTCTCTTAATTCTGTAAATCTCCAGTGCTAGAGTAGCCACAGCTCTGCACAGTTTAGCTCCAACCAGCTCCAACTCACAATTGCTGGGAAGTTTTTAATAATACTGAAAACCTTGATTAGCTGGATCAGGTGTGCATGATTAGGGTTGGAGCTAAACTGCGTAGAGCTGTGGCCCTCCAGGAATTGAGTTTGAGACCAATGGTACCTTTTAAAACAGTGTTTACAAAGTAGCCTATTTTACAGAGAGATGCTTATGTGCATTTGCAGAAAAGATCAAAATACAAACATAAAAAAGATATAGTAAAACAAAGTAGCTACATTAACCAGTTTATGTTAAAACAAAAATAAAATCAAGGAAAAGACCTGCGCAAATCTGTTTTGTGACTCCTTTTTAAAAGTGCGTAATGATAACCTTTGAAAACGTTTACTTCAGTTGCAAAAATAATTAAAATCTATAGTGCATGAGCACAGAGGTATCTGAGAGTGCACAGGACACAGTTTGAGCGAGAGGAGAGACACGTTTTAAGTGTCCAGTTTTGTGCAAGATCAAAGGAAATCCACACGTGAGTCGAGAGATTCGAGCTTTGCGTATTATATTAATGTGCTTTCGTGGTACAATAATGCACTCTCGACATTTGTCATTAAAATAACGCCATAAACTAACCTTTTAAACTGACCCCTTCATTGAAGAGATAGTTCACCCCTAAATGAAAATTAGATTGTTATCTGCTTATCCCCAGGGCATCCAAGATGTAGCTGACTTTGTTTCTTCAGTAGAGCACAAACAAAGATTTTTAACTCCAACATTTGCAGTCTGTCAGTCATGTAATTTAAGTGGATGGGAAACACAGCTTTGAGTCCAAAAAACATAAACAAACAAAACCAAATTAAACCCTGTGGCTTGTGACGATACATTGATGTGTAAAGCACAAAGCGATCAGTCCGTGCAAGAAACTGAACAGTATTTATATAGTTTTTTTTTTTTTACCTCAGATTTTCCCTCCAATGTCCGAACTGTCCTGAGCGCAACCTGAGCGCGTACACATCAATGTATACTCATGAGCCGAGGGGTTTAATATGATTTTGTTTGTGTATGTTTTTTTTTTACTCTCAAAGCCATGATTCAATCCATTTACATTATACGATTGACAGACTGCAATGATTTTTGTTTAAAATCCTTGTTTGTGTTCAAAATCTTTGTTTGTGTTCTACTGAAGAAACGACGTCACCGGCGAACTATCCCTTTAATACTGATGAGCATGAGGAGAAAGAATAAATGGTGATAATTTGTCTCTGGTTCACTATATAACAACATATTGACTAAACATCAAATAGGTTTTATAAAAGTATTTAATACAAACCAGTTAAGCAGGCTCAGCAAATACCCAAGTCATGATTAACACACACCTTCCAAGAAAATTAAAAGTGAGCTGATTAGACATGGTGAATATTGCTTTAGGGCACCAAAAAAAAAAAAAAAAAAAAACCTACTGGCACTAACAATGAAATGACAAATAACTATATAAGCCTGATTGACCCAATTGGAGAAAATGTGGGGAATAGTTATATCTGAATGAAGGCCAGAGCTTTAAACAAAGCCTGAGGTTGTTTAGTGTCTAACTGAGAGAAACTGGGGATACATCCAATGCTTTATCAAATAGTATTTGAAAAGTTTTGCAAGTTAGTAGTTGAGAGTGACACAAAGTGTTTAATTATCCATGCTGATTAGCACAAATGCAACTTTTAGCACATACAGTACATACATTTAACTTTGGTGATTCATTTTGCACTCAAATGCATTTCCACACATTTAGTGGAAAAACAAAACGGGTAAATGTGAAAAGTTTAGAAAGAAATAAAGAAATAAACAAGAAATAATGTCACAATGTGAGATATGCAATTGCAGTTATGTGTGCAGTACATTAAATTGCATGTGCATTTGCAGTATATAGTGTATATACATTTGCATTTATTCATTTAGCAAACAAATGAAGAATACAACAATCAAGTCATCCTAACAATGCAATAAACATGAGAAGTGCTAGTAAAACAAAGTGTCAGACCTTGTTCAGAATAGTACAAGCTAGAACAGAGAAAGGAATAAGGAATGTAAAAAAAACAATTTCAGCAGGTTGCTGTTAAGCACTCACTGAAGAGACTCAGTTACAATTCTGATGTAAAGTTGCAATTATGAGAACTAAAGCCAGAATTGTGAAATTTAAAGTCACAATTTCAAGAAAGTCACAGTTACCTTTATTTTTCACTCTCAAACTGAAAAAAAGACGTCCATGGATGTCAGAAAGTACCCTTATATTACAAAAACCAGTTGTTCACTTCAGTCTTATGAATGAATCCCTCAAACTGCACTCTGCATTTATCATCATGGAGTGGCGTACCAGATAGGAAACGTTTAAAAACACTCTGGAGGCATTTGCTGCAATAGTTGTTGCCTACAGCTGTACAGTTTGCTCTGTGGCCATCAATAACTGTCTTGTCAGAAAGAGCTTAATACGAATAAACAGTAAACACACACACAGACACACGCAAAACGTAAAACGGGCAGAGATAAAAAAAAAAAAAATACCTACTGCAGTTATGATTGGAGTACACAAGAACTAATGGATCAAATAAACTACAAAAGCATAAAACAGAATGTAATCCTGAGGGCAACAGCTTCAATGAGAGTGCCTGATCAAAGAGATGATGCAGGCCCTCCACATTTTACTGCCAGAGTGCTTTCAATTTCCATTCCAAGTCTTTATGGGGAAAGTGAGATATTTAGTTATTTCAGCAAAGTTGCCATCAAGACAATTATGCAAGTATGCATAGCTATATGTGCTCTGAAATATACGTTTGAACTTTCAAATTAATCAGGGTCAGTAATATTTATAAAGTTTCAAAAGATTTCTATTTCAAATAAATGCTGTTCTTTTTCAAGTCAAGTCAAGTCAGCTTTATTGTCAGTTCTTCCACATGTACAGCACATACATACAGAGAATTTAAATTGCGTTACTCTCAGACCCTTGGTGAATACAGATAACACTAACAGTAGAGTAAAAATACAGATAGATACAGATTAAATATAAATACAACTATACAAATAAGGGTGTGTAAAAAAATAAATAAATAAAGCATCACAAGGCACATCCTAGACACAAGCCAGTGAAGTAAACAAACAGTGCAGATAAAATGATTGTAGTGCAAAAGAGTTTATACAGTCTGATTAAAGTGACAAAAAGCTCAAAGAGCTGTTCTTTATTTAAACTGACTGAAGAGGTAGTTAAATGAGGTAGTGAGCAGACCAATGATGCACAAAGTATCTGGTGCAGGTCACAGTTTGTTAGTGGAAGGTGGGAGTGGAAGGACCTGGGGATGTGGGTGACACCAAAGACTGGAGTAATGGCTGAAAATTTATTGGGAATAAATTACATTTCAATATATATTAAATTGTAATAATATTTCACAATATTACTATTTTTACGTTGTTTTTTTTTTTTTTTAATAAATGCAGCCTTGGTGGGCATAAGATGGTCACTGTGATTTGGCCAAGTAAGACATGTTCCTGGATCAACATAATCTGATGATCCTGGATCAACATTTTTGTCTAAAAATATAGACTTAACCCAATCCCTATCCCTAAACCTAACCTTACCCATAATTTATTCCAAAAATCAGTGAGAAATAATAGCTGATTAAAAAGGGTTTAGTAGCACCTAACTCTGATTGTAATATTTCTGAAAAGTTATATCTTAATTCTGATTGGTTGATTAGAATGTTGTTCCAGGATCAACAAGGATGTTGATCCAGGAACATGTTGTACTTGGTGAAATCACGCTCGCCGGCATAAGATACTTCTTTCAAAGACATTTAAAACTCTTACAGGCCCCAAACTTTTTAATGGGTGCCATCAGAATGAGAGTCCAAACAGCTAATAAAAGCATCACTATAATCCACAGGACTTCAGTCCATTAACATCTTTCTCCAGTGAAGAGGTATCTTGTCTGAATCAGGAGAGAAATATGCATAGATAAAGCACTGCTTACAAATGAAAACAGTTCAGATCTTTTCTAAGCAAATATGCTGGCGAAATTTTATGTGAAAGGACAACAAGGGATGGAAGCAGCGTTATTTTATCAGCTATTTGAACTCTTATTCTGATGGCACCCATACACTGCAAGACTCCATTGGCAAGCAAGTGATGTAATGCTTATTTTTTCTAAATCTGTTCAGATGAAGAAACAAATTCATCTACATCTTGGATGGCCTGAGGGTAATAAACTTTTTAGAAAATTTTCATTTTAGGTGTACTAGTCTTTTAACATAATCCTAATGCTCAACAGACATTAGTCATCTCTCCAAACCTGTTGTGTAATATTGCCCAAGTGTGTATATGCTTAGAGTTCAAGGGACAGTTTGGACACCATAATCAATAAAACATGTGCTTTCAGGTGGAACAAACAATTACTGCAACATCACTCTAAAATGTCATTGCCGAACCGGAGGTGCTGTAAACTGGCTCGATGAAGTCCCTCATAGTCCCTCTGCTGCTCTCCTACACTCAATCATCCCATTGTATTGTGCTTTTTAGAAAATCTGCACAATCAGAGTAAAACAAAGGCAGATATTGCTCTAGTGCCAGTGCTGGTGATATTTAGAAGAACTAGAGAATTTGACAGGGACCTCTGCTGCTTCATTAATAAGTACTGAATCAGACTCTTTTTAAATCGCTCAATAAGCTATTTGCTTACACACATCAATGCAAGAAATTCTTCCGGTGGGCTTACACTGACCTTTTGAATGTCAATGCCACTGACAAATACTAAGAGAATTCAGAAAAGTGTGAAAGAGTAGGTGAAATAGTGGAGATGTAACCTGAGGACATACAGCAGCTCAAAACAGCACAGAAATGCATTTCAGTATTCAAAGAAAGTTTAATCACAGAGCGTTTCTCAGTGTCATGTAGCTTTCTAAATGAAAAATGAACAGGCGCATCTTTAACATCTGAAAGCAGCCAGCATAAAACACTTAATAGTAACTTACAATGGGGGGTAAAAAAAGTGCAGGATTATACTTTAAAACAATTTTCACTAAAAAGTTGCTCTTAAACACGTGGCTTCCCTGTTTTAATAAGTAAATCACTCCAGATTTTATTAATGATTAATTATTCCTAATAAGAGATTATTATTATTATTATTATTGAAGTCCATTTCCGCTTTAGAGTAAATAAAATATAAACAAAGTTTTTACTTTGTATCTGGCTTTCAAAACTTCCTTTACTTCTCTCAATTATGATTTAATTTCTCTCTCTATATGATAAAATGCAACTTTATATCTTTGAACTGTGACTTTATTTCTTATATTATTTTTCCAATTACAACTATACTGTGTATCTCACAAAATAACTTTATTTTACATTTGCAACTTTATTTCTCATAATCGAAATTACCTTTTTTAAACTTGCAATTAACATTTTTCATAATTCTAAAACAGTATCCCGTAAGGCTTAAAAATGCATATTACATTATGGTATATAATCATAATATACAATTTAAAAAATCAGTATTGAATATAATGCCATAAAATGGCAGTGTATTGTGAAATAATGGCAAATTAAGACTTGAATTGATCTCTAGGGCTTTGGCCAGTGAACAGTATCAGTTTAGTCTGATTCATAAGCAAATTAATCTTTTGACTTACTTTGCCAGTGCAAAGTGTTTCAGTATAGTCACAGAAACAACACAGTATAGGTGTTTAGTTCCTGGTTGGATCAATGGGTTTTTAAATAAATCTGTTGCTTGAATAAGCCAATGACTCATAGTTCATTGTTTATTTCATGAATGAATCAGCATTGTTGAATTAATTGCTTGTATTGAGTGAGTCACTGACTTGTTCAAACACAGCCACTTGCCACCAACTACAGTTGAAAAAATGTAACTTGCAGAAAGAGTAGTTATCATCGGTTTGTTCTGTGAATATTCAGAAATGCAACAATTATTTAAACAAAACATTAATTTAATGTTTCTGCATCACTTGTGCTTGTACCCACAATACCTGACTGTCATTAATGTATAAGACTCTGAAGTTTACTTAACCAGACTGATCCACTTTGTTTTCAGTTCCAGTTCAGAATAACATTATGGATGAGGCTCTCCTGGGACTCTAAGCCTTGACAACTGCCAAGGCTTCATTCTGTCTCTTCAGCTCTCTCTCTCCTTCTCTCTCTCTCTCTCTCTCTGTGTGTCATATTACCTTCTTTTCTCTTGACTACATAGACTGAGACTCAAGTAAATAGCAGAGAAGAGAGCTTTAGAGCCTTGCAGTCTTTGAATAAATTTTAAATAAATTTGCTGTTCTTGTGAAGTAAAATTCTACCTATTGATCCGGCCTGCTCTTCTTTAGAGACTAATAAACTTCAGCTGCCCACCTCACTTGGTTGAATGAGTCAGAAGTTTGATGTTCAAGGGTAAAATCATTGTATAAAGGAGATAGTCCTTGACATCTGCATGAGAGAATTTACCAAGAAAATGCATTAACTGCAAAAATCTGAGGTACCTAGTTCAGGGTTTGTAGAATAAAAAAAGTTTCTATCTATCTGTCTGTCTGTGTGATGGTCAGGCATGGTTAGGTCTTTAACTGTGTGGTGTTGGGCAGTTTACAGTCTCTTTTTTGTCTTTGAAGGTATCAGTGCCCGTAATCCAGATTGGCAGCACCTGCGCTAGAGCCAGAATGGGAACACCTGCGCTTTGGATTTCGTGCGGGCTCTGATTCGATTCCACTCCTGCTAGCAGCGGCACCACACTTTTGTTTTGTTATATTTTGTTTTGTTACCGCTTCTCAACACCAAAACGTTACTCTAGCCATTCATCCACATTTACACCACTGATGCTACTGACTAACACACTCTATATTGTTAATTGTTAGTTTCTTGTTTAAGTTGTTATAATAAATGTTTATTTTTGGCAATTCTTCGTGTCCTCTTTGCATTTGTCATGGCCTTCGAGTCGGGTTATGACAAATTGGGGGCCCGTCCGTACGTGAATTTTTATTTTATTTTATTTTTTAAAATTTACTCCGTTGGTACCGCGATTATTTGGTGCGGGACTTGTAAACTTTTGTTTGGATTAACAGGAAGGACACGCACTTGAAGATAACTTTGTAGGTAAGCTACATGCTAGATGTGTGTACTGTCTCTTACCTGAAGTTTGGCTTTAATACGCACTTGTTGTTTGCCGGTGGTTCGTACGGTGATCAGCTGATTCAGTTGACGTTTTCCATTTTGCTTGTGTGTAATTTTGTGGGGTGGTGCGGAGCTTTCCCTGGTAGGTTGTAGCAACGTTCCCCTTTGGGTTCGTTGAGCTGTTTGGGGGTAGTGTTGTGGTGAACGTGGCAAAAGCTTTGCTTGGGAGCATGTCCGTGGTTTCAGGGGAGTTGCTGGTTCACCAGTCGCTTTACTGATCCAGCGGTCTCTAGTGCATAAATACCCACCAAAACTAACCACATGAAGATTAGGGGGGAGCTTAGTTAATTATGTTGGTTTTAGATAGCGGGGGAACTCCGAGCCACGTTTGGAATTAGTCCTCTTGGGCACACAGTTGAACGTCGAGTGTCTATCTGGTCTCGAAGTGAGGTGTTTTTTTTTTTTTTTTTGCATAGGCTATTTAACATGTCTGAAGTCGAAGCATTTATTACTGCTCCATCTCAGGAATCCCTGGATAAGTGCACAAAAGAGCAGTTGCTTCAGATTGTTGAGCATTATTCAGTTGAGATTGTTGGAGACAAACGTGTCAAAGAAACAATTAAATCCACTATTAAATCTAAGTTACTGGTAGCTGGAATTATGTTGGAACCTAAAGCAGATTTTTCTCAGAGCCCAACAACACATGGTTTAACTTTTGAGCAGCAGAAAGAGATGTTGCTGTTGCAGTTGGACTATGAGGAAGTAAAACATGAATTGGATGTGAAAAAGCAGCTGGAAGTGGAGAGAATTCGTCAGAGCATAGAGAAAGCAAAAATAGATTTTCGGAACGAAAAATTGTTACCGCTGGGGACGCGGCTGTTGCAGCTGATGAGTATATCTTACTTCATAAGAGCAGTTTCAGGGAGCGTTATGGAGCTTCTGATTTTGGTGCACGACGTGGTGGTTTTGATGCGCCTTCTGATATGGTGCGTTCAAGGAAAATCGGTCATATGAAACCTGATGGTAAAACAAGTCGTATATTTGATGATAATGATGTTTGTAACTATTGTCATGAACAGGGTCATTGGAAGGCGGATTCTGCTGTATTAAAGGCTAAGACAAAGGGAATGAAAACTAATATTAGACCTGTAGCATTTGCGGCAACTGTAAAAACTGACTTTGTTGATGAGGTGTGTTCAGCACCCATTTGTGAAGTGAATGTTTTGGCAGCTTATGCTCCTTTCATTCGAGAGGGGTCTGTATCACTGGTAGGCAGTGATGTGAAAGTCCCATTAAAGATCTTGAGGGATACGGGGGCCTATAACTCCTACATTGTGAGCTCTGTGTTGCCTTTTTCAGGGGACACAGATACTGGTAACTCTGTTCTCAGTCGTGGAATGGGATTGAGTGTGTTTCCAGCACCTTTGCACAGGATGGTTCTAGACTGTGAGCTGGTTCAGGGTGAGGTTGATGTGGGTGTATTATTGGCATTGCCTATTGAAGGTATACACCTGATTTTGGGGAATGGTTTGGCTGGTAGTAGAGTTTGGGCGGGTGCTCCGCCTTCACCAATAGTCACATTATGTCCATCTGAGTTTGTGTCGAATAAGAGTTCTGGTGCATTGCCGGATGTTTCTCCAGCCTGTGTGGTTACACGCGCTATGCACAAATTACAACTCAATGGGTTATCTGAATCTAACAATGTTAATGGGCTTTTGGAGTTTCCGTCTCTAGCTGAGCTGCCCTTGTCACTGTCTCGTGGTGAGGTTGTTCAGGAGCAGCGCAATGACGTGTCTTTGAAGGAAATATTCCGATGTGTTTTACCTGCCTTGGAAATTGGTAATGTGGCATCTGGCTACTTTTTGCATAAGGAATTGTTGTTCAGAAAATGGGTTCCAGTGAGTGAGGATGGTGTGAAAGGTGATGTTTTCCAGGTAGTTGTACCAGCGACGTTTCGTCCCCTTGTTTTGAAAATGGCACATGATGAGTGTGGGCACTTTGGGGTCCGTAAAACATATCTTAATATCCTAAAACATTTATTTTGGCCTACTCTGAGAAAGGATGTGTCTACATATATTAAGACCTGTCATGTTTGCCAACTTACAGGTAAGCCAAATCAGAGTATTAAACCTGAGCCGTTGCAGCCTATTCCAGTGGTGAGTGAACCTTTTACACACCTTATTGTTGACTGTGTCAGTCCATTGCCTTGTGCTAAATCTTGTTGCAAATATTTACTTACCGTTATGTGTCAGAGCACGAGGTATCCAGCTGCTTACCCTTTGAGGTCCATTACAACTAAGTCAGTGGTTAGGGCCTTAACACAGTTCATTTCCATTTTTGGCATTCCTAAGGTGATCCAGAGCGACCAGGGTTCAAATTTTACATCTCACATGTTTGGTCAAGTGTTGAAGCTGTTGCGCATTAAACAAAATAACTCTTCAGCATATCATGCGCAGAGCCAAGGTGCTTTGGAGAGGTTCCATCAGACACTTAAGTCTCTTTTGCGGGCATATTGTACGGAGTTAGATAGAGACTGGGAAGATGGACTCCTGTGGCTAATGTTGGCTGCGCGAGAGGCTGTGCAGGAAAGTACAGGCTTTAGCCCGAATGAGCTGGTTTTTGGGCATACAGTGGGGGGTCCTTTAGCTGTCTTAAAAAGTGGCTGTATTGATACTGAGCCACTGAAGAATCTGATTGACTTTGTGAATAGGTTCAGACACCGTTTGTTTAAAGCTGGGTGTATGGCACAAGAGAAATTGGGTGTATCTCAAAGTAAAATGAAAAAGCTTTATGACAGACGTACCGAGAGACAGGAGTTCAGTCCGGGTGACCAGGTCCTTGCCCTGATGCCTATTATGGGCTCACCATTTCAAGCTAAATATATTGGTTCATATACTGTGAGTGAGAAGAGGTCAGAGTTGAATTATATTGTGGAGACGCCAGGACGTAAGAAAACTCGACGACTGTATCATGTTAATCTCCTTAAACCTTACTACAAGCGCGTAGGGGAGATTGATTCAGGTCAAGATGTGAAGAATTTTGTGTGCCCAGCGCTTTTGGTATCTTCAGACGTTTTGACGCAGGAGTCAGATGGGGTGCCAGAGCCAGACGAAAGTCTGCTCTGTGGGAGACTAAAGAACTCGGAGTCTCTTGGTAATTTGGATAAGTTGTAAGCTCATCTGCCCGAGTCTAAACGTAGCGAATTGGCTGAGTTGGTACACAAGTTTTCATGTTTGTTTGGTGACGTCCCTTCACGTACTAGTTTGATTGAACATGACATAGATGTTGGAGATGCTCAGCCGATTAAACAGCATTTTTATTGTGTGGCACAAGTTAAACGGAGTTATTTGGATGCTGAGGTGAATTACATGCTCCAAAATAATATTGCTGTTCCTTCTGCATCCAGTTGGGCCTCCCCTTGTATTTTGGTGCCAAAACATGATGGTTCACCGAGATTTTGTTCTGATTTTAGGAAAGTAAACGCTGTCACAAAATCAGACTCTTTTCCGATTCCATGCATGGATGATTGCATAGATCAGGTGGGATCTGCCAAATTCTTTAGCAAATTTGATTTGCTTAAAGGTTATTGGCAGGTGCCTTTGTCAAAGCGTGCACAGGAAGTTTCTGCGTTTACTACACCTTCGGGTTTGTATTCATACAAGGTGATGCCATTTGGGTTAAAGAATGCCCCCCCAACATTTCAGCGGTTGATGAATCATGTAGTATCTGGTTTGACAGGCTGTTCTGTTTATCTAGATGATGTGGTCATTTATAGTGACACCTGGTACTCGCATCTTTGGCACATTCGTTTTTTGTTTTGTTTGTTTGTGGTAGGTCAGGGCCGTGTGGCTCCAGGCCAAAGTCGTGGCAATAGCAGAATATCCACAACCCACCACAAAAAAGGAACTTCAGAGGTTCCTGGGTTTAGTGGGTTATTATAGAGGTTTTTGCGAAAACTTCTCCACTGTGGTTTTTCCCCTCACCGAACTGCTCAAGACCAAGATGAAATTTGAATGGTCGGCTTGTTGTCAACAAGCCTTTAATAATGTGAAAATGTTGTTGTGTTCTGCTCCCGTCCTAGCAGCTCCTTGTTTTGATCGAGCTTTTATGCTTCAAGTGGATGCCAGTCAGGTGGGAGCAGGTGCCGTTTTGCTCCAGCGGGATGATCAGGGTTTGGTGAGGCCAGTCAGTTTTTTTTCTAAAAAGTTTAACAGTTACCAAAGTAACTATTCTGTAATTGAGAAGGAGGCGTTGTCACTTATTTGGGCCTTACAACATTTTGAGGTCTATGTAGCAGCAGGAGAGCCAATTGTGGTTTATACTGACCACAATCCGCTAACTTTTTTGCGGTCACTCAGATGTCCTAACCAGAGATTGACTCGTTGGTCATTGTTTCTCCAGGCTTATAACCTGGATATTAGATACATAAAGGGGTCAGAGAATATTATTGCAGATGCGCTTTCTCGTGCTCCTCTGCATTGATGGGGATTAGTATGAGCTCCAAAGTTGATGTCTCTTGTACTGTCCTAAATATGTTTCTTCTGTATGCATTTCTCTTAATCTGGTTTTCAGGTGTCGGGGTTACTGAGGATAAGTGAGGAAGTTTCCAGGTGACGTGGCTGAGACGGAGGTTATGTATCTTCTTTGTGTCATATTGATGTAATTAGGTTATTTAGATACATCGAGTAGTTTTGTTACGTGTTATTGCTGGGGCGGTGGTCCTTGGGAACACCGACTTTAGGTGGGGGGGGGGGGGGGGGGGGTGACGGTCAGGCAGGGTTAGGTCTTTAACTGTGTGGTGTTGGACAGTTTACAGTCTCCTTTTTGTCTTTGAAGGTATCAGTGCCCGTAATCCAGATTGGCAGCACCTGCGCTATAGACAGAAAGGGAACACCTGCGCTAGACTCTGTGGGAAGGATAAATACTCCGGCTCTTTGGATTTCGTGCGGGCTCTGATTCGGTTCCACTCCTGCTAGCAGCAGCACCACAGTTTTGTTTTGTTATATTTTGTTTTGTTACCGCTTCTCAACACCAAAACGTTACTCTAGCCATTCATCCACATTTACACCACTGATGCTACTGACTAACACACTCTATATTGTTAATTGTTAATTTATTGTTTAAGTTGTTATAATAAATGTTTATTTTTGGCAATTCTTCGTGTCCTCTTTGCATTTGTCATGGCCTTCGAGTCGGGTTATGACAGTCTGTCTGTCCGTCCGTCTGTCCATCCATCCATCCATCCATCCATCCATCCATCTATCTATCATCTGTTTTTATTGTATCTTTATTGTATTTTTATTGTACACAGAAACCACCCAAAAGTTGTAAAAATAATGGTATGTGAATAAAACATACCTGTAAACAAAAAAAAGAAAAAAATGTATTATCCAAAATATAAAAGTGGTATTGCGCACTATTTATAAAAAGTGTTGTTATTATTATTATTACATTTTATTATAATACATATTGCAGCATTATTATGCAAATATACTAGACTTTTACACAGCATTGCGCTTCAGTTACATACAACTTAACACAGGATAAATTATTTTTGACATGCAGTAGCATTATTGCTGTCAACGTGTTACACTCATCCAACACGCAGGCAAAATCATGCTACAGGCAAAATCATGCAAGCCCAATTCGCACTGCACACATTTTCTGATTGCCACAGACCCCTAGAGTTTCTCAGCTCATCCAATTTGCAAAAAAGCATTTAGCCAGGCTCAAATCAGATACACATGCATCTCTCAAGGTGTTTCTGGTGTACAATCCCTAGCCAGGAGCATGAAGCAGATGAATAAAAATAAGGAGGAAGACATCAGGCATCCAGAATACAAGACAGAGAAAGACTGAAAATAAGAGATCAGGAACCATTCCTGTTATGATGGATGAGTAGGTAACTAAAGCTCTGAATATGTTCAGATATCCTAGGGAGTGTTTGAAGAACCACAACACAAATGTGGAGCTAAAAGAGAGAGACAAAGAGAGAAAATAAGACATTGGAACCCAGTGCTGCCACGATGGATGCGTAGGTAAATGCAGTGCAGCATTGCTTTCCTGCTGTGTTCCTAATGCCCTAAGAGCAAGGCTAATGTGCTCTAAAGAGATGCTTCTCTCTTCATCTGGGGTGCGGATGCTGGGACTGTTCTGAGGTACAATAAAGAGGAAGGAGAAAAGAGGTGTAGGAAAGAGTAAATATGGGTTATGAATGAGCTCAATCAGACAAATGGAGGGCATGACTGCGGTCCACTAATTTCCTCGTAACGTGAGGGTTAACACTTCTGAGGAAACTGTCTGGGGAATTCTATTGTTAATATTTTTGTAGAAACTGTGATGCATTTTTTTTTTTCTCTTTAAGGATTCATTAATGTTTAGAAAATTCAAAAGAACATTTATTTGACATACAAATTCTTTCTAACATTATAAATGTCTTTTATCAATTTAATTGCTGAATGAAGTATTAATTTAGATAAAGTTACATACAGTATATGACTTTTTTTTTTGTATTAAAGATGAAAAATTAGCACCTACAAATGTGTATATAACTTAAAAAATATCCACACTCTACCCCTGGTGTGAGGTTTGTGTCCTGTGACAAATTGAAGTGTACTCGGTTGTTGTAGCTAATTCTTTTTGTTGCTTTGATAGATTCTCTTTTTCTGCTTGACTGGCCTCCCATCAACCAGAGGATGGGCAAAAAGAGACAAAGAAAAAAAAGAGAGGGAGAGAAGAGAAGAGGAATGTCATTTCAAAGCTTCTATCATTTCTCTGCCACTCTGCTCTCTGAGATTAGTTGAATAAGTCTGTTTCTTTCATACTTTCTTTGTCTCCATGTCTATCTGCTTTTCATTACTTTCCATTTCTCCCTGGCAGTTTGCTCAGCTTGTAATGAGCTGGTCCGAGAGTGCAGACTTATCTGTAAAGGGGGTTGTTGAAATCTACAGTACATTTTTATTCAAAGGAGACAGATTAAGAGTTACTACAAGTTGTATAAATAATTATATACACTGTAAAAAATTTCCTGTAGAAATTACAGTAACTTACTGGCAGCAGTTTGCCAGTAACTTACTGTAAATTAAATTTACAGTAAAAATACTGTATTCATATTTACAGTACCATTTAACTTGCTGTAAATTTATTTACAATAATATTTTTTTTACTGTAAAACACAGTTATGTTTTTTCTCCTTTTATATATTTTAATACAATAAAATATTACTTTACACTGTGAAATTTACTGTAATTTGTTGTCCACCTTTATTATGTATTGTTAAACTGTACAAATTATTGTATTTCAACAGGTCTCAGGTCTCAGTAGTAAAAACTATAAAAAGAAACAAAAGACTGTTTAACTTCTTTTATTGGTTTAATTGTTAAATTGTAATACTTGAAATAACATTTTAATATTCTTGCAGATTGTACTTTAAGTTTTCTTGAAAACATTTCATTTATATATACAAGTTTCATATTAAGAGCATTTAAAAAAAAACAGACATGAACAGATCCAGTCATAAGAACAATCTTAAAAATTTACAAATTCAGAAAACTGCTGTGTAGAATGTATTTGCTCTTAGTAGCTTAATAGTTTTGTCAGCTGAAATCCAGAAACTCCTTAAAGGGATAGTTCACCCAAAAATCAAAATTATGTTATTAATGACTCACCCTCATGTCGTTCCAAACCCGTGAGACCTCCGTTCATCTTCGGGACACAGTTTAAGATATTTTAGATTTAGTTCGAGAGCTCTCAGTCCCTCCATTGAAGCTGTGTGAATGGTATACTGTCCATGTCCAGAAAGGTAAGAAAAACATAATCAAAGTAGTCCATGTGACATCAGGATCAGTTAGAATATTTTGAAGCATCGAAAATACATTTTGGTCTAAAAATAGCAAAAACTACGACTTTATTCAGCATTGTCTTCTCTTCCGTGTCTGTTGTGAGAGAGTTCAAAACAAAGCAGTTTGTGATATCCTGTTCGCGAATGAATCACTCGATGTAACCGGATCTTCTTGAACCAGTTCACCAAATCGAACTGAATTGTTTTAAACTGTTCGCGTCTAAAGGAGGATACATGAGGGTTCAGGCCAGAGTTCTTCCTTTGCACTATCTTCCCACTTCTTTTGATGACCTGGAACTTTGAGGACCACTTGCTGTTGTCAGGGTTAACATTTAACCTTTACATAACAGAAAAAAAAAGTTAGATCATTTGATGTGAAAAATGTCTAACAAAAAAACCAAATACTCACAACACAACCAAATACAGAAATGCACTGCAAATGGCACAGAACACAACGGAAATATTTCCAGGGCACCCAATAAGTGACGAACCCGGATGGGGCATGTTTAGTGCTCAATGTCTACTTTTTTTTCTTGCAAAACAGAGATTACATGTTTTGACATACAACTTTGTATACAATATACAAAATGTGAAAAGAACATGAGGGTAAGATATTAATCTATACATTAGTAACATTGTAAAAAAAAATGGTAATGTTATGTTTAAATAAGTTTCATAGGTAAGAAATGTAAGGTAATGTAGGGTCCAAAGATGAAACAGTAATTTTTAAAGTTGAGACACACACAGATAAATAAAGCATATTACGAAAACTTTTTTTGTATAAAATGTATTTATTTGCAACAGTTATGTTAACAGCAATAATAAGACATTTATGTACTAAGAACAGCTATTCAGCTGATAGACACCATGCTGCTTTGTCACGAGAACATTCCAGGTTAAAATAATGAGGAAATTACGATGGCTAAATCCGAAATCGCCCCCTAAACACTCATTAGCTCATTTCTACATTAGTCCACTAATACAGTTCACTTGAAGCTGTGAATTAAAACGAGTGAGTGAATTCGGACAGCCGTTGATCGTGCATTGGCTGTACACAGCCGGGTTCGTCACTTATTGGGGTCCCCCTGAAAACATTTCCATTGCGTTAAGTGCCATTTGCGGCGCATTTTCGCGAACGAGATTTTAATGTTATTCTCCCGAAGCTGATGTACAGAACAAATGTTACATTTGAAGTAGACATATTTTTCTCTTGGTTGTTTAGTTTCCTTATCTTTAGATATCTGTGTTTGCGGTAACGTTAAATGTGAAACAGAATGGCGGAGAGGCTTTGGAAAGTGCATGGGCATTCAGGAACTGCACACGAAAATCTGAAGTTCGCCGTGTTTTTTTATGCCCTTTGCATGATTAACAAATGCATATAATGTCTCCACAGAGACGCCAGTGTTTGCACACGACACGAACATTGCTGGTTTTACTCTAGCACTACATGCATGACGTGCATTTATATGGGGTAATCAGTTAACGGCAAGCGATAATAGCGGGAAAAAAACGACTGACTTTAAACTAAATCCACGAAAGCTTTGTTGTTCGGCCAACAGTTTACATGAACACTCACCAGCTCCTGGCGTGGTCAAACCCAAGGCAGAGACCCGTTAATGTCCATATTTTGACGGTGAAACGTTCAGAAAAGGGAAAGGAAATAAATATGAATGTTTGCACAGTGTCACCACAACTCTCTCTAGCTCTCTTCACAGCATAAATGTGAGGTGACTGCGCGCCGTTAAGTGGCAGCATTTATTTTTATTTTTATATATATATATATATATATATATATATATATATTAGGGGTGTAACGATACGCGTATTCGTATTGAACCCTTCGGTACGAGGCTTTCGGTTCGGTACGCGGTACGCATTATGGACCGAACGGTTCGTTGGACTAATTAATTATATTTGGAAAATAAAAAAAATTGTGAAATATAATGATATGCGTTCAACAAGGTAACCCAATAACCCAAACGACGTAACAGGCAACGCCCCTGACACCCCCGAAGAAGAAAAAAACACCAACTTATATGTTTATGTTAGGCTACTCAGTCAGGCGCTCGCTCACTCAGTACGTGCTGAAGGCTCGTTGCAAAATGGCCAATGCGTTTAACAGACCAGAAATAGAAGATCCTCCAATAACCAACAGGTCTGGTGTTTGGGTGCACTTTGGATTAACTGTAAGCTATAATGGTGATGGCAAGAGAGTGGTGAATAAAAAAACAACGATATGTCACATCTAGGGTACACCAGCGGGAATAAAAAAAAAAAAAAAAAAAACACCAGCGGGAATACTTGAAACATGTCAACTCATTTACGCCGACATCACCTTAGTGTGTCAGTATCTGGGAAAAGACGAAAAAAAGGAGAAAAATACACGCAACAAACTATGCCCGCAGCATTTAGACAGACATTTCCAACGGATTCAAACAGGGCAAAAGACATCACCACGGCGATTGAGGCTACATTTACGTTATAGCCGCGGATATGAGACCTTACTATTTACCATTGATTCTATCATCACCATTATAGCTTACAGGGAATCCAAAGTGCACCCAAACACCAGACCTGTTGGTTATTGGAGGATCTTCTATTTCTGGTCTGTTAAACGCATTAGCCATTTTGCAACGAGCCTTCAGCACGTACTGAGTGAGCGAGCGCCTAGGTTTTAAGAACATGCTTAATGTAATTGAGCCCCGTTACAATATTCCTTCACGAGCCCATTTCAGACAGACCGTAATTCCTGCTTTGTTCCAAAAAACATAAGCCCTATAGAGAACCAATTGAGTAAAAACACACTCAATATAAAGAGTTATAGAGTTCCATATAAAAAGTAACATCTTTGTATTTGTTCATAACTAATATAACATTTCATTTTTTTTTATAAGGGGCTGTTTTTGTTTTATACAGTATGCTGCTAAGAAAACACCATAGAAGATGGGTAAAGAATAGCTCCATCATTGTTCAATGTAAAAAAAAAAAAAAAAACATACTTTGTTAGTTTTAATAAATAATAAAAAAAAATTTTAAATCAAGAAAATTTATCTGCCAATATTTTCTTTTTGCTGTATCTAAAACGTACCGAACCGAACCGTGACACTAGTGTATTGTATCGAACCGAACCGAACCGTGAATTTTGTGAACCGTTACACCCCTAATATATATATATTTTATAAAAATACTCCTGTCCTTGAAACCCATGCATTTACAAAAAGCACAACCATAGAAATCTGTAACTGCACATCAAAATAGCAATGGTTAGTAACACTTCCTAAAGCCCACTGACAAAGTACTATGATGGCCTCTAATGGTAAATTAGAGAGCAAGTCCTATAAAAAGGGAGGGAGTCAAATATACACAGGACTGAGTAGAGCGCAACAAGCATAATTAGCATTCTTTATTAACTAAAGATGTGGTTCTGTCCTCCTTATAACCAGACTAGAGGAAACTTTCCTCAGGGTCTTTAAGGTCTTTTGTGGTCAACGAGCATTCTAAGATTGACTAATTAATCAGTAAGTAAACATGACAAAAAAATTACTGTACCATATTTATTTTCTCATTATTGACTTAAACTTTCTGTATTGTTTTGCTCCCGTTTTTCAGTTATTAAGATTGGACTATTGTTCTGGCTGTGGGTGTGTAGAGGCTGACCTCGGTACCTGTCGAAGTGTTTGCAGTCTAAGTATGCTTGAATAAACGCAGGTAAATGACAAGCACATTTAGAATTTTAATGTGGATAATGATAATTAAATGTTACATAATCAATTTTAATGCATTTTCTTTCTGTAAAATATATTTTGTTGGGAATCATTTCTGAGATAAAAGAAAAAAAACATACAAATACAAATTATTGTTTAAAATCTAAGATGGTGCTTTGTCTCCCATCTCCACACTGTGAAGGGTTTGTTAGTGGGCTAGAATCAGGGCTGTTGGTGTTAAGATTTTGTATGCAATTTTGGAGTGTTTAGAGTTGCTATTTCGGATTTGTTCTGCTATTCACTTCTGATTTCTACCTTCTCCTTTACTCAACTGTAGTCCATTATTAGATGTTAAATTATTGTGATGACTACATATAGCATTTGTTTAAAAATTAGTTGAAGCATGTCCTAATAAGCAATGAAAATATAAAAGAAAAAGAACGAGAAAAGCAGCTATTTTGGTTGAAGCTTATAATAATTGAAACATGATCCCTTGTCTCCCTGGACACAGCCCAAAGAGCTCACCAAACAAACACAAACATCTGTTGACTCATTGTCCATAATTCTAAATTTTCTAAGCAATATATAATTATTGTTTTGAGCGATATGACGCATGACAAGCCAAATCAGATGTATTTAGTATGAAAGTTTGATTTTGATTTTTAGAGCATATAGCTTGCGGTGGGCAAAAAGCAGCTGTATCTTTTAGTTTAGGCATTAATATTCACTTCAAACATGTATGCACAAACCATAACAAGGTAAAATACTATATTTTTACCTGAGTACAAAACACAATGGATAATCTTTGCATGTGGTTTGCTATTAATCGGATACATGTAGTTTTAAATTTCTGCTGTATTTTTGTCAGAAACATTGTTGTGAAATTTTGAAGAATAAAGGCACTTTCTTTAACGAATGATAAAATAAAAAATAATACATATATTTTCCCCCGATTGTAGCGACAGTCCTGAACGATTGTAAAATTGACAAATTTACATTATAACCATTATTGACGCCTATAACTAATACTGTCTCTATAAAGAGAGAGTTACTTTACTCTTACCACAACTGTTACTCTTGGTTTTCTAATTTGACTGTTTGAGCAATTTTTCAAGAGTAATGATATTCACATGACTTATATTGCTAATATAAATAAATATGTAGTTTTACTGAAGGTGATTAATTTAATAACTTATTTGTCTTACCATTTACCATTCATTTGAATCCAACTTCCCATTTAATTTCATATAAATTGATTTGTTCAGTCATTATTACATGCAAAGAAATATTTTCAAAGGGATAGTGACATGTGACATCAGCGGATCAACCATAATTTTATGTAGCTATACAAGAATACATTTTGTGCACAAAGAAAACAAAAATAACAACTTCATTCAACAATTCTTCTCTTCCATATCAGTATTCACCTGGCGTATGGACTATTTTCATGATGTCTTTAGCAAACACGTTCTCACCCATAACTTGTCAAATACTAGTGTATTGAAGCTTGGTCAGGACTCTTTGGTGGGTTTTTTTATGCACAGGGTACTCCTTTAGCGTAATTTTTTTGACATACAGGGTCGTCCATTGCTTTAAATAAAGCCAAATATTTGTATAATAAATAATAAATTCAACAAATGCATAGATTGTGTAAATAATACCACGTTTCATTGTACTGTTTAATTACCTCCAACTCTTTCTCCAGTAATGACAATCCATGTCTTCCAAGCCATTGTTTCTGCAATATTCTCTTTTGTCGTGGTTACTTCTTTCTTCCGGATAAAATAACTGCACAGACCAAATGAAGGGCCAGGTGATCATCCATGCTTGAAGAAATGGCCTATAATTTCTGTAATTTTGCATTAGAATTTATTTGAGAAAAGTAATTTTCACTGATATAATACGCGTGCAGCTATGACAAGACGATAAGAACAGATGAGAAGAAATCTTGTTGCATAGTGTGAGCAACACAGTGATTCGGCTTGTCTTTCAATCATATAGTGTGAGCTTGCAATAAGAAACCTTTGGCGTCAGTGTGCCGACACAAATGGCACTGGGAATTTTATCATCATGATTAATATATTGGGTAATAATATTGGCATTATTGCATATGATTTTTCAATGTAAACAGTCACAACAGTTTTATTTATATCACACTATTTACACATTTATGAATACGTAACCCAATCCCTGGCCCTAAACCTACCATTTGTCAATAAAATACAAGATATAATAGGCAGATACAACTACAGTCATAATTTATTCAAAAAGTATTAATATTCACAACAGTTGATTTGTTAGAGGAATAGTTGCAATCTCCATCTCTGTATGCCATCTCCGATGAAAGTATACATTTATATGCAATTATCTATTTTTTTTATTTTTATTTTTTTTACAAATGCATGCAATTAAATTAAGACAAACAATTGAAAACAATGGAGGTAATGCTAATGATGCTAAAAGGATACCCCTGTGTGTCGAAAAATGATGCTAAAGGGGTACCCTTAGCATCAAAAAGCGATGCCAAGGGGTCCTGACCAAGCGTCAATATGTGACGGGTTGGGAGTGAGAATGTATGTGCTTTGCTGTCTATGCAGGGTCAAAAACCTCTCAGATTTAAACAAAAATTTCTTACTTTGTGAACCAAAAATGAACGATGGTCTTATGAGTTTGGAATGACATGAGGGTGAGTAATTGGTTGAACTAAACCCTTTAATCATCTGAAGTTTGAACAAACGAACGAATGAATGAATATAAGGGATCATTTTGGTTGTATATCATCTTTAGCAACAATGCAACATTAGGCTGGAAGGATGAACCTTTTATATGTGTTTAAAACAGTTGTCTCCTAAACACAGTTCTCAGTTAGAATAAAGTGTTTCCCACATCTTAATCCCAAAATTTCCTCACTTTAAGGCATATCAAAGGGAATAAAGAGCTCTGAGACACATGAGGTCGTTCCTTTATTCATTCTGATCAATGTATTAATATTCATGGAAACTTTCCGAAATCCAGATCTGATGATCCTTCAACAGCCTACATTATCTCGACTTCTGTTGATGGCCCGAGAAAGTATTTTTGGATGCTCAGTCTTTCCCCAATTCTCCAATCTTTCTGTGTTTGTGTTTTGAGGAAAAAAAAAATCAAAAGATTAAATTAAATTTGCAGCAGGAGGCAATTTTTTTTCTGTCCCTGGTGAGGTTGTTCAAACAGCCTGTGTGCATAGAGAGGCACGCTGGGTTTGCTGAGTTCTGGATTAATCTAGTCTAAAGATATGTCTTTATCAAAGTGAATTCTCAGTCTCTGTTTTCACAGGGCAACCAAAGCTTGCGAGATGTTCTGATCTTCTAGATTCAAAGGCTGGGTTCAGAGCTTTTGAAGAGCAAACCCTCACACCACATACAACACAAAATTAGAGCTGAGAGAGAGAAGTCCAGGAACTAAATCTTTAGAGACTACATAGGCTGGCTATGTCACAATATTATACTTAATGGATTATACAGATTTACTTGCAACTAAAGATCTGAAGTTTTTCCTCTCTCTTTGACCTCTGATCTGAACGGTACAAAATGTAACACATCAAACAACAAAATTTATTCAGTGCTAAAGTAATCCACGAGGCTCCAGTCAACGGTGCGCAGTCAACAATAAAGCATTGATTTTTCAGGATGCATCCCACCATGTCACACTCCATCTCAGACAGAAATATGGGCCACATTAATCATTTAACATCAGCAGTCATATAAAAGGTGGAACTTTCTTTCTTGGATCAACACTAATGACAATCTGAAGATGTGTTGCATGTAATTTTGGTTTAAATAAAGGTAGAAATGGTCACCTTTAGACTGGGGAAACATTAAGTAGAAGGTACAACAGAGCAGTAGAAAAAAAGGCCATTTTGATTTTTTTTCCCATCCCAAAATGATCAATAGCAACAATACCCTTCATAGTAAAAACCACAAGGCCAGCACCAAAAAGTTGATAATTAAATAATATGATCGAACACTTAAACCTAATCTAATCTAATATATAATATATATTATTTGTTTTCATAAATTATTTTTTTCTATAATAAATAAATAAATAAATAAATAAGGATGTAAATAACTATTTAAATTATTCAATTATTCAACAAAAATCAATCACAACAATCACAAATTGTATTTTTGTTTCATTGAAAATTATTAGTTTGGAATGGTTTAATATTTACAGCATTTCAATTTAACATTTATGTTTTCATAAATTAGGTTGCTCCATCATTACAAATACAAGTAAACTTTATTTAAATAATATTAGCTTTAAAATGAATGAATGAACAAATTAATTAATTTTCCATTACTTTTTCCCAATGTACCATTTATTTTTATATTAATTGCATTAATAAATTATTTAATTATTAATTAATTATTAATTAATACAAATTTTTTTTTAAAACTGAACTTTGAAACAAACAAACTAAACATACAAATAAAAATGAATATTTCAGGCATAATAAATGGGTAATTTAGTTATATTTTAAAATTACAAAGATTGTCAAATACTTGTCAAACCATTCATTGTTGTTGCACTGCCTCTGTTGGCCATTTTAGGTAAAATGGGAGAATAATCTTTCTTGAAACAGGGCCATTGGGTTCACTCTGAACCGAAATGTATTGGAATTTTTTTAAATATTGTCTCATAATGACAGTAAAGTATAATATGTGACACCTACAGCTGTTTGAGAGCTGCAAAGGCTCATGATGAGATTCAACGCAGTGTGTCAGACTACTTTTGACGGTCAGGGCATAGAATTGTCCTCTCTCTGCTAAAGGACAGCACTGAGCTGGTCCCAAGAGTCCCCAGAGGTCCATGGTTGACAGCAGGCATGCTGCCCACACCATTAGAGCCTTAATTAGATGGGCACAATGCCCGCTGAATGGCCACTGGGGGAAAGCAATACTCCAGTGTTTTGATTACACTTGCTGTCTGAATAAAGGCTGCTTTTGATGGAGAGATGGATGAAAGACATTATTTAACGGTTGGTGTTCATGTGTAATTGACCTGGCACCTCATGCTGATGCAGTCTGGACTATTCCCCAGCCCTCTGCTGACATGATGGTTCATTACCATGGTGTTAGTAGCAAACATTGGATTTTGAAAGGGTGTCTTTCTTCAGTGGAGTCCATAAGTCCTATGGAAGAGCAGGAAGGCCAAGAAGTGTCATTTTCAGAATTTGCTGATTTTTCAGGATGAACTGTTGTTTTAGAATGCTTTTGAAATACACAAGCTTACTCTTATAACTATACCCTTAGGATTTTAATTTAATCTATGAAAATCAAATAAAATATGAATTAGTAAATAATAAAAAGAAAATTATAGACAGATTGATAGAAAATATTCTATTTGCAATTGATATTCACTTTGATTTTTTTTCTCATACCATGCACTGTAAAAAATTGCTGTAGTTTCTAAAGCAAAATTTTACAGAATTTTACTGTATAAACATTTTACAAGATGCAGCTGTAATTCGCAATGCATTATGGGTCAAATAAGGTTTTACAGTTGTTAACAGTATATTTCCACGTCAACTGTAATTCATTTACAAGAAGCAGGTGTTGTCACTGTAGTTCCGGCTTTTTACACTAACTTACTGTAGTGTGGCATTATGGGATTGCGCGCGCATCATTCAAATCTGAAACCCAGCCGACTGGAGCAGCCTGAGAACGATTGAAGATAAGAGGCTTTATTCATAATTCCTGGTAAGTTCACTTAATTATACTTAAGAAATATATCCTTTTATATTTATTTAAGTTAATGTATAAGCGATTTCATGTCACAATAGCCTCCTATCCTGACATTCAGTGGCCTTGGTAACTTCTGTGCAGTAAACTGGGAATTGCTATCATAGCAAAGTTACGCCAAATGTTCGATTTTTGGAAGTAAAATTTTCTTATTGAGAGCATTTAAAAGTAGTGTTTACCTGACTTAAAATAAAGCCCAATGCGAAAGATTGTCATAGTAACTACTATCTATCGAAATAACTACCGAACAGCAAAATGTGAAATTTCATTCGTTTATATGTGTTCAAATGTCACATATTGACTCGACGCCTTACTATAATAAGTGAAAGACATCTTTATATGCCCGACTGGACAAATTAGCCTGATTTAAAAAAAAAAAAGAAAAGAAAAAAAGACGGAGGAAGCATCGAAACGCGAGACTGATTCTGATTATATTAACCTTTCATTTAACATCAAAACAAGCTTAACCGCACACATAAACTCACGGAAAATACATGAGGTAAATGTTCAACTGTTGAGTTTATTTATAACATATGATATAAGAAGCATCACAAGTTAGCTGTTTTGCTGAGTATCACGATTGGAAATACATAGTTCAATAAACAATTAGTTAACAAGTTACTTACTTTTTAGACACAATATTAACTGTTGTTGTATTTCACCAACGCATACAGTTCCAAACAAAGACTAAAGCAAAACTATTTTGCTCATTCTCAAATCAAAACTCTCCAAACTTTAGCTAATGTTAAATGATTCATCTTTTTGAATGGATGGGTTCAAAGATTGACTCAGTTGATTCCCTCATTAAGTTATTTACTGCCACCTAATGGCGCATTAGTTTCAGGTTTAATAGGTAGCATTGCTTTTTTCCAACATTTATTAATCGTATTTTCAAATTTCATGTCATTACACAGTTGTAATTTTGCACTGTTAATTATTTAATTTGATTGGTGGTACAGTTCTACAATGTAATATTACAATTCATAATTATAAATTATATAATTTATAATAGTTTGTTTATTCTAAAATATATGCCTTTTTGGGTGTTAATTTTGCTCTCATTTAAAGTACATAATGCTTTAAAGAAATCACACGATTATTTTCTTTATTTCTTGTAGGTGCAAAGAATAGCAGCTGATGTGGAGAAATGTTCGATGCTACAAGACTATGAAGCTGATTTTATTAGGTAATGTATTAATTATTTAAATAATTTGATAAACTTGTAATATAGATTACATTTTATATTGAAATACTGCATTGTAGGTTACATTAATGCTTATATTTATTCATTTCAGGTCCACCCAGTGGCTTTTGACTATTTGAGGCTCAGATGGTTGTGAATTCATACCTCAACATTGTGCGTCCCGGGAGCAGGCATCTTTTGCACACTTGAATTTTTTCAAAGGTAACAAGTTTTACTTAAGTAATTTCATTTGCGAAAAAGGTTACTTATTTAAAGGGTTACTCCACCCCATAATGAAATGTAGTCATTCATCACTGTTAACAGTGATTAATGTCGTTCCAAACCCCTAAAAGCTTTGTTCGTCGTCGGAACACAATTTAAGATATTTCAGATGAGAACCGGGAGGCTTGCGTCTGTCCCACTGACTGCCAAACAATTAACTATGTCTAAGCTCAGAAAAGTATGAAAAGAATTGTCAGAATAGTCCATCTGCCATCAGTGGCTCAACTGTAATTTTACGAAGCTACAAGAATACTTTTGAAAGTGAAAGTGAAGTGACATTCAGCCAAGTATGGTGACCCATACTCAGAATTTGTGCTCTGCATTTAACCCATCCGAAATGCACACACACAGAGCAGTAAGCACACACCCGGAGCAGTGGGCAGCCATTTATGCTGCGGCGCCCGGGGAGCAGTTGGGGGTTCGATGCCTTGCTCAAGGGCACCTAAGTCGTGGTATTGAAGGTGGAGAGAGAACTGTACATGCACTCCCCACACCCACAATTCCTGCCAGCCCGGGTCTCAAACTCACAACCTTTCGATTGGGAGTCCGACTCTCTAACCATTAGGCCACGACTTTCCCCGTGTTTTTGTTTCTTTTTGTATGCAAAGAAAACAAAAAGAACAACTTTATTCAACAAAGTCATTATTTTTTATTATGTCAGCCGCACCACACTGATACGCTGTAAATCAAAGCGTAAATAAACATAGAAAGCGTGTCCATGTGACCCAGCTGACACAGAACAGGCTATGTAGTGTGTGTCCAACAGATACTCTCCAAAAATGGCACTACACTGACGCAGAGGAGACTAATTGTTGAATAAATCGTTATTTTAGTTTTCTTTGCATACAAAAAGTATTGTCGTCACTTCATAACGTTACGGTTGAACCACAGATGGACTATTCTGATGATGTCTTTCATACTTTTCTGGGCCTTGACAGTGGTATTTACTGGCGAGTCTATGGGACAGTCACAATCTTTCGGGTTGCATCCAAAATATCTTAAATTGTGTTCCGAAGACGAACGAAGCTTTTACGGGTTTGGAACGACACGAGGGTAAGATTTTCATTTTGGGGTGGAGTAACTATTTAAGTACTGGTAAATGCTGATTGTATTGTATAAGTGGCATTTTGACATTTATTTATTTATTTTTTCATTTATTTGATACATAACTTTATCCTGATGCTTCTGCTTGTTTTTATGTGCAGATGTTTTCTTGGAATCACAACACTCACTGGATACAAGACGGACACATAGAGGCAAAACAAGTGGAAAAGTCTCAGAAGAGGGACAACCCTCATGTGTGTGCTCATCTCAGAAAGGTGATAGACTTTCAGTATGTATTTATTAAATTGTCTTTTATAGGAATATTCTTAATTTAATAGAACATAAGCTCAAACAACAGAATTTGTGATTTAATGTTGATTCCAGCATTTTATTTTAATCCTTTTCTTTAAAACATATTTGTTTTACAATAATTACACAAATTCTGTTGATTGACCTTCATTTTTATAGAAAATTAATGTTCTACTCAGAATATGGCTTTTTTTTAAACAGTTATTTGTGATGCTATGCTATGTTTATGATAAGATTTAACTGTTGAAAGACTGAAAATTTTATTTTACCAGTAAAAGCCTTGCAATGTCTTTCTGCCAGTTTTAATAAATACTTATTTGCAACATCATTGACTTGGTTTTTATTCATTTGTAAATGTATTAAGCTAGAGCTCATGATAATGCATTTGTATCAGTATTTTATAGTTTACTGTTAAAATTATTCTTTAAAGCAGTTTCATTGTTAAATTATTACAACATCATATTGTATTTAGGGGTATTTACATGATTTTATTGGCAACTTTTGTTGCCAGTTAAATACTGTAATTTAATGAAATTACAAATAAAATGCTGTAAAATATATTTACAGGACTTTATTGACAACTTTTTTGCCAGGTAAATACTGTACTTTAGTGAATTTACAAATTATTGCTGTAAATTAAAATACAAGTAAAATTCAATATTACTGTAAACAATACTACAAACTACTGTATTTCACATACAGCAATTATAAAAAATATAACCCTTAGGGGGGTCACTCTGGGGGCAACATTTGCTTTAAGTAAAAAAAGAAAAATAGCACAAACTTTTTGGACAGTGCAACTCTGTCGTCATTGGTGTTCATACTTCCTTTTGGGAGCAATGGAGTAATTTAGTTTTGCTAAATTTAATGTTCACATTAGCATGTGCAAACAACTTGGTGAAGCTGAGGTGCCACAAATGCATTTACACCGCATATTTTACAAAAGCATAAATTATTTGATATGATAAATGTTTTAAATATTTTTTTACATACAAAACATTGCATTTTTTACCAATATTTTTTTTAAATATGGAACAAACCACCATTGGCAAATGACTATTTCAATGTCATTTAGTCATTCATTCAAACAATTCATTCAAATGGCTGTGTAAGGGAAACAGGTCAATTTAGCTCAAAGGGAATCATTTAAGATTTTAAAGGGAATTTGAACAGAATCACTGTTTCACGGCTGATCACTGAGACGCCCTGCGATTCACTGAACGAGCCGTTTAACATCAAATCTGCGCTGGATATTAATATGCAAAGTATAAGTGAAAACACTATCAATTAGCACAGTAACAAGATCGGCAGTTTAAGACATTAACTTGTAAGCACAAAACACAAGATACTTCTCTTTTCAATATGAATAAGGCTTTATTAGATAAATCTAAGACATATAAACTAATCTAACACACAAACGCACGCACTCACACATTCACACAAGTTGCAGGAAGATCGAAAGTTAGGGAAAGATGAGTTTTAGAGAATGGAAATGTGAAATCCCAAGTTTACAGCAATACGTTAAATTGCATAGACATGAACAGCCATCAATCACTTAATCAACCCTCGCATTGAGTTCCTCAATGAGGTTAAAATTATATTAGATACACCAGCACAAATGTCTGAAGGTACATTGCCTGTGTAAAGTTGTCGCTGATTGGCTGGAAGTTCAGTAGTCGCTGAAGTGACGTCTTGGGAAGGCCCGTGGTTGGGCGTTGGCTGAAGATGCAGAGTTGTGTGGGCTGTTTGAAGTTTAACGCGCAGACGAGGTCAGACGGCGTTACAAAACTTAACTCAGAACACGAAACTGTCAAACAGAAAAGAAAAGAAATAAAGTTTGACGAGACTATGTGGTGTTCCTTCTCATCGTGGCTAAGTAGCAGCAGGCGTGCAGGCTAAAGCACGCTGGAACTGCGCTCAAAGAACAGTGATGACAAACAGCTTGGCTAAAAGCTAAAACTAAGAAGCAAAGCTAAAAGCAGGCATGACTGATAGCAGAAGCTAAACGCTAGAGACTAAAAGCAGACATGACTAATAGCAGAAGCATAACAAGAGACTAAAAGCAAGATTTTATGGTTTCCCGAGTATTTAAACTGGCCTGTTGGCCACACCTCAAATGTTGTCTTGACCAATCAGATATTGTCTTGGCTCGGGGGCATCATAAATCATATGTTTATCTTACCAAGCATGTGGTCCGAATTTTCCCGCTCTTGCAGGGTCTAATTTTGGACATGATTCCTATAACCAGAATATGATATATTTGACAAATAATTGATTGTCTGGACTAATTCAAGCAAGCAGATTTGATTACGTAGATACTAGACATGACTATGTATCCTTAAGCTATCCCATAGTTATTAAAAGACATACACAATAAGTGATTATAACATGATAGTCAAATGTGTGGGTTACATATAAATGAATATGGAGTTAAGCGATGGACTGATATTCATTCAGAAGTCATTTTGAAGTTCATTTTGCTCCATATACATGTAGAAAAGACAGGTTCTTTGCCATTCTCTTGGCAAAGATGTCTGTGGAGACCAGAGATTCAAAGCCCCTTCCCCCTTAGGAATTTCAGTCTGGTTCTGCTAGGTGGTGGGGGGGGGGGGGGGGGGGGGGGGTCAAAAGATCTTGTGTAGTACTCTCATGGGTTTACACATGATGTCCGGCGTTGCTTATCAATTACGAACAACAAATCTCTTCTCCGAATTGAAATTGTCAATAATTGCTCTAGTGGTGTTAATGTTGAAAGCTGTTCTGTGAAACCTTTAGTTGGTTGGTTATCTTGCTTGGGACTTGTTGCACAGAATGTTTTATGACTTCCTGTTGCCTTACTGAGGAATTCAGCTTGTGTTTCAGCCACAGCCCTGATCGACTCTTTAATTTGTCTGGTTTGAGTCATTTCTGCTACAGCTGATTCATTCAAAATCAATGCAAATGACTTTATGAATGGATTAATGAATCACTCACTCACTCACTCACTCACTCACTCACTCACTCGATTCATTTAAAAATGTGTATTCATTCAGTAACCAAACACAGCTGTGTGTTGTTGGGAGGCACATCAGTTTTGATGTGGCTTTGATTGAAACTGTTTTCATCAGCAAACATATGCAAAAACAGTCAATACTGTATTACAAATTGCTAATTTTGCTGAAAAATTAAGCAGCTTAGCAAGACAAAGGATCTGCCCATTTTATCTTGTAAATATTAATAATGTAACTTCCAGCACAAAAAGTCATTAAAACACAATACATATCTTGACATGTGGTTTAAATTAAATAAATTTTCCATTAGGATGTTTAAAAAAAATTACAAAATAATAATAGAGAAGGCATTTCTACTGTGGCAATTTACTGTGATATACCTATATGCAGTGTTAGAGATTGTTTGATTGTGACTAATTTTAAAGACTATACAGGCTAAAGTGCCTGTATAAACTCCCCTGTATTATAGAAGCTTTCAAAAATAATTACTGCAGTAAGCCACCTTACTAGTTGCGAAAAAACTTTAAAGGTCATTACATTAGGTATTGTATGCTCCACTACTCAGCCGCTCATCCACTAGTTCTGTGTTCCAGTGAAGTCACAAAATAAAGTGCAATATGCCAAAGTGAAACAAAAGTTCATCTTACATCATTACTGATATGCATTATACAACTACTGACAAATAGATGCCATTTAAAGTATTTTATTAAAAACTGCCAGGCAAGCAAGATTTGAACTTGCAACATCTCACACTTTAAGCAAGAAATTCTGAAGCCACACACCATCCCAAATTCATATGCCAGACTGTGCTCCTAAAATCTGAGAATTGGGCCATCTGGAGTCATTTAAAAATAAAAACTTGTGTAATGTTGTGTAACCGCTTGTATGAGCAACCTGTATAGATATATACAGAGGCTTTTGGATTCCCATTGTTATTTAGATATAATTTATAAATATTTTAGGTTTTGCATTTAGATATACATCTGGACATTCTAAAAGACTACCTTTAGTCAAGGTTTACATATTTTTTGTTATATAAGTATCAGGTTTTACATTTCATTACATTCAAACATTCAAATCTTGTTAAAAAAGAAAACACATGGAAATCATTTTTGTTACTCAGTATTTGATAATTAAAAAATCTATTTAGGAATGGATAGTGATAATTAAAGTAATAATAATAATAATAATAAAAAAACCTTTATACAAACATTTTGGATCTGATATTTAATTAACTGTAATTAAATCTGTTATTTCACATATTTTCAAAATTTGCACACTTTTTTTATGACCAGTGGCTGATTCGTAGGTTGTACCAACAAAAGATTAACTGGGTTTTATTTATTTTTTTTTTTTTTTCATATTTCCCATTCATTTCCTATGTCGATACTTTTTGACCGTGAAGAGTGAATTTACTTCTTTTTTTTGGACACTTTAACATATCTGAATCATGTCCATGATTATTATTTTATTTTTTATTTTTTTGTGTTCATATTGCTAATGTGACAAAAGTATCATCTCGTTCCGATGAAGCTAAGATTTGTAAAATTTAAAAAATGTAAAATGTTTAGTTCAAAATTGAGAGAAGAGGGCCACAGGGTTAAAGGTGCCATAGAATACAAAAATCACTTTTATAAGGTGTGTAAACACAGTTGTGTGGCCGCAGAATGTGAAAACAACCAGCCTATAACGGTAAAAATCCACCGACTCATTCGTGAAAATCGCATCTGTTTTTTTGCACAGCCCTAACATCTAGTTAACAAAGCTAAATAGCGTTGCCCTTTGTGTAATAAGTTACAGAAACTGTTAAACGCACCTCCTTAAATAATAAAATACACTTACCGATTGTGGTCCATAAAAAACGCCTTCTCCAGACAAAGAGGTACCCATCTTTCAAGAATAATCTTTGTGCGAATCCAGCATTAAACTGATTGAGATTGAAGAAGTTGTCCTCAGCAAGCTGTCCTCAGCAAAATGTGCTGCACATAGTTTTACATGTGAATTATAATTCTCCGGAACCGAGTTAAACATAAATTGTAACCATTAATCTCCAAGTACAGCGTCCCTGGGAAGGCCAAACAAAGATGACTGGACTCCAAGATGAAAATAACAGCGTTTCGACGACATGGCGACAAACAAACGCAGCTCTTCCTCTGAGCTCCGTCTGAGCGCAACAAGACCACGTCCCCCTTTTTGTGAATTCATGTGGGCGGAGGTTAGTCAAAAAAACTATTTTAGTGACGTCATTACTGCAGGAACTAGAGGGATGTAGTCCAAACGGGTCATTTTTTTAAGCCGAATTCTGTTAAATAAAATATCTCGCTTGGCATTGAACTTTGAGCTTTAGAATTTTACAGATATTATTTATACTCTAACAACAACATTACACACTAACTTAAGTTTAAAACATGGGATCACGAAGAACGGGACCTTTAAAGGGGAAACAAACGCAAATAAAAGCATGTTTTGGCTCATACCCTAAAAGTGGCAATTTCAACAAGCTATAAAAATGATCCTTGTAGGGCATTTTAAGACAAAACTTCATATACATACTCTGGGGACATCAGAGAACAATTTTAAATATTGTATCAATGCATTCTATGGCACTTTTAAAGTTAAATTAAATGAAAAAGAAGCTAAACTATGTGGTAGCAAAACCATACTGAAGGTGAACCATACTGAATCCTCCAATAATGTAACAAGCACAAGTAGCTATCATATTAATGTCATGTTTAAGTGAAGCTGAATCATGTTAAGGAACACAGCTGGCTTTGCCGGCTTGAGTCATCAGTTTAATGATGAGTGAACGTGATACACATTCCATTGAAGATGAAACACTATATCAATGCAATATGACAGCATATAAGAGATTGCCATAGATAAATATTGGGCAATGTACCATGAAACTGTTTATGTGTTCTCTGATATTACATGTAATGTATCCACCAGCATATCTCCATCCAAGATAAGGCTCCTCCTAATGAACTGTATTGTGAACCATCACAGCTGTTCAGTTACTCCCGTTCCTTTAATACACCTTCATATCACACATCATAAGCTCTCAATGTGAAACTTCTTTCTGCAAAACACCCCCCCCCCCACCCCCACCCACATACAGCGAGGGGTCATGGAAACAGCGAACATCATAAAATAAGCAGAAAACAATCTACAAACACCTAAACTACAATAATGAAAGTACATGGGAAAATTATTCAATTATTCTACGGTCACTTTGTGTGAAATAACTGATAGTGTATTTCAGTAGAAACTGCCAGGAGATTTAAACTCAAAAGTTAGCCAGTCACAGTGAGGTAATAAAGAGGAAGGATAGATATTATTATTCCAATATGATAAGACCAGAAGAACTTTCCAAGCGTTAGGAAGGAGCGGCTTAAAATTATTTTTAACAAGGTCATTCCAGTCTCATCTTAACAGAATCATAGTGTAATCAAAATGTAATCCAGGCTTTGCTAAAAAGCAGTCATATATAACCTACAACTCATATGCAAAGTCTTAAAGGAACAGCACTGTTTAATTGTAAGGTTCAAAATAAAAGAAAAGAAAAGAAAAAAAAATTGCGGACAGAAAAATTAGGTAAAAATGCTAAAATTATCATTAAGAATGAATAATAATTCAACCTAGTTCAATAATTATTTGAAGTTAATTTATAAATATTAATCAAAAGTCAGTTTATAAATATGGTTCAGTATTAATTCAAGTGCATTTATTTATAATTTATTAAATAAAGTTAACTTGTAAAGAATGGCATCTACGCTAATATTAGTCTGTTTCTCTCTTATTCCGAGGTCACCGTAGCCACCAGATCCAGTCTGTATCCAGATCAGAGGGTCATTGCAGTCACCCGGATCCAGTACGTATCCAGACCAGATGGTGGATCAGCACCTAGAAAGGACCTCTACATCCCTGAAAGACAGGGGAGACCAGGACAACTAGAGCCCCAGATACAGATCCCCTGTAAAGACCTTGTCTCAAATGACCACCAGGACAAGACCACAGGAAACAGATGATTCTTCTGCACAATCTGACTTTGCTGCGGCCTGGAATTGAACTACTTGTTTCGTCTGGTCAGAGGAGAACTGGCCCCCCAACTGAGCCTGGTTTCTCCCAAGGTTTTTTTTCTCCATTCTGTCACCGATGGAGTTTCGGTTCCTTGCCGCTGTCGCCTCTGGCTTGCTTAGTTGGGGACACTTCTGAAGGCAAAAGGGCCAACAAGTGCTAAGCATCTCTCGGGGAACTCCTTCAAGACTGTTGGAAGACCATTTCAGGTGACTACCTCTTGAAGCTCATCAAGAGAATGCCAAGAGTGTGCAAAGCAGTAATCAAAGCAAAAGGTGGCTACTTTGAAGAACCTAGAATAAGACATATTTTCAGTTGTTTCACACTTTTTTGTTATGTATATAATTCCATATATAATTCCACATGTGTTATAAATACACACATATATATATATATATATATATATATATATATATATATATATATATATATATATATATATATATATATATATATATATATATATATATTTGCTATGCAGCCATGGCATATTTTGCATTTGGGTCTATACTAACTGTATTTAGGCTACGGTTTTTCTTAATTTCATATTTATATATAGAAACCATATAGATAAAAAATGTATAGTTACCTTTTTACGTTTCTCAATTGCACCCTAAAAATATTAAATTTTTACCTTTATAATGTATTTATTTATTTTACACTTTTACTATTACTGTATTAAATACTGCTATTAAAGTAAATTTACATCTGCATTCTGGTTCAAACTCAGTGATAACTCACTCTAACAGACAACTTATTATTAAAACACTCATGAAATACAACAATAATGGTGTCCATCTGTATTATTTATAAACTTTTTTTTGGTCATGGGTATCAAAAACTGTCCCCACAAGGTCGAACTTTACTATACAGGGTATTACTATACATGTGGGGACATTTGGTCCCCATAATGTTAGGAATACCAGATATACACACACCCACAGACAATGCTCAGATAGTCTCTCTTTTGAAACGTATTATTTAAAGGAAATAGGAGCAATCTATTAGTGAAGTTTCCCTGTGGCTTCTCAACATACGACTCTCCTCATGTTCTTTTATAGTGTTGTCAATGAGTTCTAATCATCCTCTCCCGTCTCCTGTCATCTGTCACTGACTTCTGTTCACTTCACCACACTGCTGCCCATCTATACAACGGCAGCACATGAGATCATCTCATGGTGGGGCCTTTACACCTGCTCGTGGGGGGGGAGGTTTGGTTGGCATCTCACTCCTTAATTAAACAATTATTAGGGAAACATTAGGAAGACACATCACCTCTGGAGGGGTTGAGGTAGGGAAAAAGGGGAATGAAATGGCCGATGACGAACCGTTTGTGGTGCTTGTGATGTGAGTAGGAAAAATGGTGGTGTTCGCATTCATTGGTGCCCCACTTGCCCTCATTAGAGTCCTCTCTGGAGTCCCCCAGCAGAAGAGCACCAACTCAGCGTTTGACAGTGGTGTGGACTGCCAGATCTTGGCATGTTATGCATTATGACTAATTATCCTTGGAGGCATTATATTAGTCGCTTGATTAGCAGCCTGTTTTCATTGCTAATTACAAGTGCTCTTTCTCGACCTCTGACAGAAATGCTACACAGCTTTCGCCTCTATTAGTCCTATTAGTTTGCTGCTGTGTTGAAATTAACTGTTGCATGTGCGCTGATTTCACATGCACTTGGTGTTTGTTGTCCTGAAGCTTGATTGTGGCTGCGAATAAATGTTAAAATGTTAAAGGTTAAATCTTTTCGAGCACCATTAAATTGACTTTTCTGCTAAGAGTACTTCTCAGAAAACAAAACAAAACAAAAACAAGTCAACAACTTGTTCACACACATAACTTTTTCAGTTTCCTAACACTAAGGTTTCTATGAGAAAAGGTCTGATCTACTGACACTATGAATGTTTATCAGCCGAATGGCTCTGTAATATGAACTACCTCATATCAAGTGCAATGTGTGCAGAGGCTGAAGGTAAATTGCTTCCGTGTATAGATAATGCATGCTTGGCCTAGCAAAATTACAAGAACAATAGGCTGTAATAAGCGGACAATGCCTGGAAAGAGTCCAGTGTTGCAGGATTAAATACACATGCATGGTAAGTTCATTTATGGATTCACTGTGCATTTTTCAGTCATTGTTCTGTTTTTAAAGGGTACATTGTTTCACTAAAAGTGGCAGTCATTATGAGTGAGTTACTGAATCTTTCATTCAGACAATTAAATTCAAATCATTCATTTTGGAACATATCTTGTGACAGATTTATGAGTGAGTCACTGAATCATTAATTCAGATGATTAGTTTGTAGCATTCATCCAGGAATGAATCCTATATCATTCTTTATGAGTGAATCACTGAATCATTAATTCAGATGATTAGTTAAAAACACTCATTTATTCAGGAACAAATCTTGTGGCTGTCTTTATGAGTGAGTCACTCAATCATTCATTTAGGACTGAATTTTGTCACTTGTTGTATGTGTGAGTCATATGAATCATTCATTTGCAGATGTGTTCAAAACAATTCACTCAGGCATGTAACACCACTACTTTGTGCGTTTGGAATTATTAGCTCTCTACATGAATCTAAAGCATGTTTGACGCATTGACATGATGAGAGCATGGGCTCTGTTGAACTAAATTCATTCAAGACATGGCAGTAGAGGAGGTGCAACATTATACATGTATTTTCTTTTACTTTTGACCAAATAAATGCCTTAGGAATGAAATCTTAATTTTCCTACAAAAAAAAAAAAAAATTTGGACAATAGAATATGCATATGTACACTCACCTAAAGGATTATTAGGAACACCTGTTCAATTTCTCATTAATACAATTATCTAATCAACCAATCACATGGCAGTTGCTTCATTTAGGGGCGTGGTCCTGGTCAAGACAATCTCCTGAACTCCAAACTGAATGTCAGAATGGGAAAGAAAGGTGATTTAAGCAATTTTGAGCGTGGCATCACAATCTTTCACAATCTGCTTAGTTACTGGGATTTTCAAGCACAACCATTTCTAGGGTTGACAAAGAATGGTGTGAAAAGGGAAAAACATCCAGTATGCGGCAGTCGTGTGGGCAAAAATGCCTAGTTGATGCTAGAGGTCAGAGGAGAATGGGCCGACTGATTCAAGCTGATAGAAGAGCAACTTTGACTGAAATAACCACTCGTTACAACCGAGGTATGCAGCAAAGCATTTGTGAAGCTACAACACGCACAACCTTGAGGCGGATGGGCTACAACAGCAGAAGACCCCACCGGGTACCACTCATCTCCACTACAAAAAGGAAAAAGAGGCTACAATTTGCACAAACTCACCAAAATTGGACAGTTGAAGACTGGAAAAATGTTGCCTGGTCTGATGAGTCTCGATTTCTGTTGAGACATTCAGATGGTAGATTCAGAATTTGGCGTAAACAGAATGAAAACATGGATCCATCATGTCTTGTAACCACTGTGCAGGCTGGTGGTGGTGGTGTAATGGTGTGGGGGATGTTTTCTTGGCACACTTTAGGCCCCTTAGTGCCAATTGGGCATTGTTTAAATGCCACGGCCTTCCTGAGCATTGTTTCTGACCATGTCCATCCCTTTAAGACCACCATGTACCCATCCTCTGATGGCAGCTTCCAGCAGGATAATGCACCATGTCACAAAGCTTGAATCATTTCAAATTTGTTTCTTGAACATGACAATGAGTACACTAAAATGGCGCCCACAGTCACCAGATCTCAACCTACTAGAGCAGGGGTTGGCAACCTACACGCAGAGGGATAATCGCTGGCACGCAAGCAATAAGGAAAACTGTATAATGACGTACAGTTTGATGTAATAACTTCTCATAGTCACACAGCCTGTTAGGAGCTACAAATACTATTAAAGTGTGAGAATTAACTTGCATGGATGCACGTGCAAACACTGCACATACTAGGTGCTTCAGATCAAAGCCTCGGTCTAACAGCACTCGTCAATGTCAAAATCACTGAGATGGCCAATCAGATCAAAGTAGGCGGGGTTTACTGTTCACAGAAGCAGAGCGCGAAGCGTCAGTTTAACGTTAAAGAGAGTGAGGTAAGATGAAGCTGCAAATCAATTAACATTAGTCAACTTTTAATAATACGTTTTACCATAGAAATGTTAAATGACCTTAAGCTATATCCAGTGATGAAAAATTTTCTGAAATATGGCCATTTTGAGAGAAAGAAATTGGGGGGGGGGGTAAATTGTCTCTCTCTGCAGACAATGAAGCGATTTTGCCCCTTTGTTGTTGAGAAATATAATGTAGCGATTCAGTATCGATTAATAAAAGTAGCGTGACAACACTCATAGGTTTATGAGCTTCTGAATGCCACTTTTTGCACAGCACGATCTCAGATCTCTGTGTGCGAGTGGTGTGTGTTGTGTGTGTGTGTGTGTCTGTGTGTGCACGTTCATCAATTAAAGCAGTGCATTAACGTTGATTAAACGTTAAAAAAACTTTTTTTTTATCGTATAATAAAAAATTGTGTATGTACCGTTTAAATACAGAATTACATCGGGGTGTGTGTGGGGGGGGGGGGGGGGGGCTGTGCACACTTGGCACAGTGGTTAACCATAAAAATAAAAAATGGCACGTCATGCCGAAAAGGTTGCTGATCCCTGTACTAGAGCATCTTTTGGATGTGGTTGAACGGGAGCTTCGTGCCCTGGATGTGCATCCCACAAATCTCCATCAACTGCAAGATGCTATCCTATCAATATGGGCCAACATTTCTAAAGAATGCTATCAGCACCTTGTTGAATCAATGCCACGTAGAATTAAGGCAGTTCTGAAGGCGAAAGTGGGTCAAACACAGTATTAGTATGGTGTGTGTGTATATATAAAAATATATATATATATATATATATATACACACAACCCGAATTCCGGAAAAGTTGGGACGTTTTTTAAATTTTAATAAAATGAAAACTAAAGGAATTTCAAATCACATGAGCCAATATTTTATTCACAATAGAACATAGATAACGTAGCAAATGTTTAAACTGAGAAATTTTACACTTTTATCCACTTAATTAGCTCATTTAAAATTTAATGCCTGCTACAGGTCTCAAAAAAGTTGGCACGGGGGCAACAAATGGCTAAAAAAGCAAGCAGTTTTGAAAATATTCAGCTGGGAGAACATCTAGTGATTAATTAAGTTAATTTGATATCAGGTCTGTAACATGATTAGCTATAAAAGCTTTGTCTTAGAGAAGCAGAGTCTCTCAGAAGTAAAGATGGGCAGAGGCTCTCCAATCTGTGAAAGACTGCGTAAAAAAATTGTGGAAAACTTTAAAAACAATGTTCCTCAACGTCAAATTGCAAAGGCTTTGCAAATCTCATCATCTACAGTGCATAGCATAACATCATCAAAAGATTCAGAGAAACTGGAGAAATCTCTGTGCGTAAGGGACAAGGCCGGAGACCTTTATTGGATCCCCGTGGTCTTCGGGCTCTCAGACGACACTGCATCACTCATCGGCATGATTGTGTCAATGACATTACTAAATGGGCCCAGGAATACTTTCAGAAACCACTGTCGGTAAACACAATCCGCCGTGCCATGAGCAGATGCCAACTAAAGCTCTATCATGCAAAAAGGAAGCCATATGTGAACATGGTCCAGAAGCGCCGTCGTGTCCTGTGGGCCAAGGCTCATTTAAAATGGACTATTTCAAAGTGGAATAGTGTTTTATGGTCAGACGAGTCCAAATTTGACATTCTTGTTGGAAATCACGGACGCCGTGTCCTCCGGGCTAAAGAGGAGGGAGACCTTCCAGCATGTTATCAGCGTTCAGTTCAAAAGCCAGCATCTGTGATGGTATGGGGGTGCATAAGTCCATACAGTATGGGCAGCTTGCATGTATTGGAAGGCTCTATGAATGCTGAAAGGTATATAAAGGTTTTAGAGCAACATATGCTTCCCTCCAAACAACGTCTATTTCAGGGAAGGCCTTGTTTATTTCAGCAGGACAATGCAAAACCACATACTGCAGCTATAACAACAGCATGGCTTCGTCGTAGAAGAGTCCGGGTGCTAACCTGGCCTGCCTGCAGTCCAGATCTTTCACCTATAGAGAACATTTGGCGCATCATTAAACGAAAAATACGTCAAAGACGACCACGAACTCTTCAGCAGCTGGAAATCTATATAAGGCAAGAATGGGACCAAATTCCAACAGCAAAACTCCAGCAACTCATAGCCTCAATGCCCAGACGTCTTCAAACTGTTTTGAAAAGAAAAGGAGATGCTACACCATGGTAAACATGCCCCGTCCCAACTATTTTGAGACCTGTAGCAGAAATCAAAATTGAAATGAGCTCATTTTGTGCATAAAATTGTAAACTTTCTCAGTTTAAACATTTGCTATGTTATCTATGTTCTATTGTGAATAAAATATTGGCTCATGTGATTTGAAAGTCTTTTAGTTTTCATTTTATTAAAATTTAAATAACTTCCCAACTTTTCCGGAATTCGGGTTGTATATATATATATATACAATATATATATATATATATATATATATTGAAAATATATATATATATATATATATATTTTCAAGAAATCCAATATCTTAAGTACTGTAGTTTCACTTGTGTGCGTGTGTGTGTGTGTGTGTGTCTGTGTGTGTGTGTGTGTGTGTGTGTGTGTGTGTGTGTGTGTGTGTGTGTGTGTGTGTGTTGTGTGTGCGCGCGCGTCTATCTGCTTAGTTTTTGTAACCTGCATAAAAACATCATATTAAATGTGTACAAATCCACACTGCATATGGTTTTAAAGCCAGACAGCCACATCAAATATCAAGCAATTTTCTCTGTTATTCAGGATGTGGTGCATACAGTATGTAATGTCTTAAATTATATAAATATGGTGAACTTTGTGACACTGGCTATATAGCAAATAGAGAATGAGTGAATGAGTCAGCAGTTTTGGACACAGTATATATATATATATATATATATATATATATATATATATATATATATATATATATATAAATATCAAAACAGAAACTAATAAGCTGTAACAGGAGAATTCAGTCTAGCCAAAAACAAGGTTCATCAGTGTGTTTGATTTTGAAATATTCAAAAAAAAAAAAATCTAAATTAAATAAAGATCACTATTGGGCCACAGACCCCCGACCCCTCTCCTTGCAAATGTCCTTATGTAAAAGAGAGTCATGTCCCAAACGTTGATTATAGTTACAGTGGTCCCACACAGTTCAAACACATCTCTGTTAGGACAGGCGCTTGAGGGGTTATGCCAGCATTTGCCAAAAGACAAGAAGAATTTAATGAAATGGGCACAACATAGCAAGAAGACATTCATGTCCTTAAGACTGTCCATACATCACCAATGTCAGCTATAGAGAAGTCTTATCACATCACTGAGGTGAAGCTAGCCTGTGTCCTTAATAAAATGATGAGGGCCATGTACAAGGCAGACATAATGAAAGGTTTTGTGAAGTGTGCCAGGAAGACCATCAAGTGGCTAATATGATTTTCTTTTACCTGATTGATACTGCTGTACTCAATGGCTGCATTTAGCCATGACAAAAAAAAGATAATGAGGTAATAAGATGGGTTACTGTAGACTCCACTCTCAGTGCCTCAATCTCGACTTTTCAGACCTTCTGATCTAATATTGGATAATTCAGAGATGAAATCCACACTGTAAAATGAAAAGCCTATTTGACCTAGAAGCTAAATCAAACTAAATATTCCACAAAAGAATTTACTTGACTATATCATTTGGATCACTTTTCAAGAAATCCAATATCTTAAGTACTGTAGTTTCACTTGTGTGCGTGTGTGTGTGTGTGTGTGTCTGTGTGTGTGTGTGTGTGTGTGTGTGTGTGTGTGTGTGTGTGTGTTTGTGTGTGCGCGCGCGTCTATCTGCTTAGTTTTTGTAACCTGCATAAAAACATCATATTAAATGTGTACAAATCCACACTGCATATGGTTTTAAAGCCAGACAGCCACATCAAATATCAAGCAATTTTCTCTGTTATTCAGGATGTGGTGCATACAGTATGTAATGTCTTAAATTATATAAATATGGTGAACTTTGTGACACTGGCTATATAGCAAATAGAGAATGAGTGAATGAGTCAGCAGTTTTGGACACAGTATATGCATTAATGCATAAAATGTTGCAGAAGCTCAGTTCCACAATAAAATGTCATGATAGACATGAGCAGAGGTAAAATTTCCAGTTATCCTTTCAGATGATGTGAAAGGAAGTCTTTTGGCATTGTGCTGACACTTGTTTACTAAAGCAACCAAAGCAAATATACTGGATATTAGCTACACTGTCTGAATAAAGGACCTGATTTCATTAAATCGGACTTGAAAATTCTAAAGGTCTAGAACAAAAAGAAACAAAAAGTTAAAGCAAAAACTGATCTAATAACAACTCTGAAATCATTAATTTAATATTATGCCTTAACACTTTTTTGCATAGGTTTGGTTTGGTTTGCAGCTGTACAATTGGCTATATTGAATTATATAATAAAAATGCATTGCTTTTCTATTTATAGTTTGTTGGAACTTTTGGATCTATTATTTTTGCTCTGTCTCTTCCATGAATTTACCTACGAGTAAAGGGTTAAGTGCGGGGCACAAATAAAGTTGGCTAATAAGATTTATAAAAAGCAATGATACTCCATAATCTGTAATTCACTCTAATATCACAGTCATGTGGCTTTAATGTGTTTTGGCTTTTAAACCATTGAATTAAACCACATTTTATGATGCCTAATAAAGTCAATACACCATTTAGTGTGAAAATGCCTTGAGCAGGAAAGAGGGAACATAGCTGTACTGAAAAAAATCTCTTTCTGTCTATTCATGGTGTCCATTCCAAATATGCTTATTGATTTTAGAGTAATAGTTGACCCCATAATGAATATTCAGTTATAATATCTCTCACTGCATTTTAAACCATTAAGCTGTTATTCTTTTCAGCTGAACAGAATAGGAGGACTTCTGATAGAGCTCTATTCAATGACACAATAAAGCGACTCTCACTTGATGAACACAAGCTTCTAGATGGCACATAAGTCTGAAGTAATGAATTTAGGTAAGGGTGCACAGAGCCAGTGGTGGTTTTGTAGGAAAAATAATAATGCCTTTAATTTTATGCAAACAGCTACTGGAAGCCAGTGCAAACTGATAAACAGAGGTGTGATGTGTATTCTATTTGGCTCTTTAAAAATGTATCTTCCTGCTGTGTTCTGGATTAATTGTAAAGGTTTGATAGAACTGCCTGGAACACCTGCCAAGAGAACATTGCAATAGTCCAGCCTGGACAGAACAAGAGCTTGAAAAAAGGAGTTGTGAAGCATGTTCCGAAAGAAAAGGCTTGATCTTCTTAATGTTGAATCAAGCAAACCTGCAGGACCAAGCAGTTTTGTCGTTTTGTCTGAGAAAGTCACCTGATCATCGATTACAATTCCAAGGTTTCTGGCTGTTTTTGAAGGAGTTATTGTTGGTGTGCCTGACTGGATGGTGAAATTGTGATGAAATTATGGGTTTGATGGAAAGACAAGCGGTTCATTCTTGGCAAGGTTTATATGAAGGTCATGGTCCTTCATCCAGCAAGAAATGTCTGTTAGACAAGCTGAAGATTCCATCATCAGGATCAAATGAGAGGTAGAGTTGAGTGTCATCAGCATAGCAGTGATATGAAAAGCCATGTTTCTTAATGATAGAACATAGTGATGTAGACAGAGAAAAAAAGTGGTCCAAGAACTGAGCCCTGGGGCATTCCAGTAGTTAGATGTTGTGACTTAGACACCTCACCTTGATACATTGAAGGACCTATCTGAGAGGTAAGACTCAAACCACTGGAGTGCAGTTTCTGAGATGCCCTTTGCCAACAGGATTGACAGGAGGATCTGGTGGTTAACCATGTCAAAAGCAGCAGACAGATCCAGCAAAATAAGTATTGAAGATTTGGAATCCACTCTTGCCAGACTTAATGCTTCAACAACTGAGACCAAGGCAGTCTTGGTTGAATGTCCACTTCTGAAACCAGACTGGTTGCTGTTGAGGAGGTTTTTACATGTGAGAAAAGCAGACACTTGGTTGAACACAGCTCGTTCAAGTGTTTCTGCAATGAAAGGAAGAAGGGAAACTGGTCTGTAGTTCTCTAAAAGAGATGGGTTAAGGATGTTTTTTTAGGAAGTGTGGTTATATGAGCCTGTCTAAATGCTGAGGGGAAAACACCAGTGTTAAGGTATTTGTTAATGATGTGAGTGAGTGCAGGTACAACTGCAGGAGAAATGGCTTGAAGGACATGAGATGCAATGGGATCAAGCGGACAAGTAGTAGGATGGTTAGAATGCATGAGTTTGGAGACTTCTCCAAATTGGGTGGGGGGGAGGTTGGGCAGAAGAGGAACATGTTTTAAAGAGCATGCAGGAGTTAGACAAATTGTTGATTTTGTTATGGTAGTATGTCCTTTTAGCAGTGGAGACGTTAACAGAGAATGAAGAGAGGTGACTGATACACATTAAGGACTTTTTGATGTGCGCCACATGCTTTAAGAAGCCCTGAGCTTAGAACAATATTCGCTGAGAACATCAGACAACCAAGGGGCAGAAGGTGTGGTACGGGCTGACCTGGAAGACAAGGGGCAGACAGTGTCTAAACTAGATGTAAGAGTGGAGCAGAAAGTATCAGTAGCACCGTTAACATCCAGAAATGCAGAAACAAAAATTAAACCATAGTGTGTGATACGTGGTTTGTGTGTGGAAGTAATAGTAGGTATATGGAAACACATAGTAGAGCTGGCCATAAAATCTGAAACAGAACTGAAGCAAGGTGTAGAAAAGAGGACAAATCCACTTTACAACACGAATTACACCATATAAATTAAAGTGTAAATTGAAACCACAGATAGGTACTGATTAAAAAAATAAACAAATAATAATAATAATATACCCGGTCTCCCTCTAATTTAAAATGATCTATGTACAATCATTCTGAAATACCTTTAATTAAAACATAATAAAATATCCTTCTTATTATTAGCATTGTGTATAGGCTGTATTGTATTTTGTCATTTACATTAAATGTATAAAATTATTTATATTATACATGATTTATATTTATAGTTTGACATTTTTGATCTGTTACCGTTTGAGGAAAAAAACATATATAAGTCGTACTGGACTATAAGTCGCATTCAAGAGAAAACAGCCCTCTCGCGGCTGTAGACGGTAATGTTTTCTCTTGGTTCATTTCTTTCGGTTCATGTCAAATTAATTTTGATAAATAACTCGCACCTGACTATAAGTCGCAGGACCAGCCAAACTATGAAAAAAAGTGTGACTTGTAGTCCGGAAAATACGGTAATAATAGTAGTGGTATATTATTTCAATTTCAACAAAACCAATGCGCACACACACACGTACAAAAATGTTGGTACTTGTACGGTGCTTTTTTGGAGCTTGACAGTGGTAACTGTGAGCAGCTTTTGTATGCGAAAAAGGACTCAAATTTATTTTTGAATTTTGGGTGTGCTATCTCTAAGAACCTTCCAATTTATTCATTTCAGCATGGAACAAATGCCCTTATAGCACAAATGTCAGTTTATCTATATATTAATTTATTTATTGATTTATTCTTTTGCTTATATAAAAATATTTCCTCTGTTAATGGTTTTTATTTTACCTTCTGACTGGCATATCAATCCCCCTCAGGGCATATGTGCCTGTCTAAGGCGATGCTGTCATGCTGCTGCCGTACCTGACAGAATACAGGCTGGACTAAAGGAACACAGTAATAAGTCTGATGCACTCGTCCTCACAATGGTTTTGTTGTCTTGGTCCATCATCGAATCTGTTGAAACCAGCCCAGGATGGGAAGTAGGGGTTAAAAATGGATGACTTTGAATGATCCTCACCAAAGCCAACCAGTTTAAACCTTCATCCCTCACCCAGAACAATACCACAAGGGACATAATGAAGAGACTAGAAAGAGAAAAATAAAGAGAGAGTCTAATTACGATCAGAATAACAGCTTGTGTATAGCCTGTAGAAGCACATGTGCTGTAATTACAGCCAACAGGACTAATAACAGTCACAGGTACTCGATAGGGTATTATATTTTGAAACTAATATAGTGCATCAGTAAAATAAAAAGGCCACTACTGATCAGTGTTATCAGCCACACACCCATAGGTTTTCACTCTCTTGTAAAAAAGCAACGTTTTCCTAAACATACAGTATGCAATGACCAAGGATGTCTGGAGACAAGCATTAATAATCAGTCCAATTTATCACAATGCCAATTACATGAGTTGAAGTATGGCAACTTTGTTCATGGAACCACAGAACATTATGAGTGAATGACCACCATAAATTCAATGTGACAAATTAATTAAAAATAAATACATTTAATTTAATTCATGTTATTTTTCTTATTTAATTCAATTTAATTTATTTTAATTTAATTATTTTTAACTGATTTGTCACATTGAATTTATGGAGGTTAATTTGATTTTATTTAATTTTGGTCACAGGGATTAACAGGGTCTAACCAGCCAAACCTATTTATACTAAGTTTATAAATGTATCGGTAAGCTGATTTGTTGAAGTTTAGTCAAGTCAAGTTAAGTCACCTTTATTTATATAGCGCTTTAAACAAAAAAGATTGTCAAAGCAAATGAACAACATTCATTAGGAAAACAGTGTGTCAATAATACAAGATGACGGTTAAAGGCAGTTCATCATTGAATTCAGAAATGTCATCATCTCAGTTCAGTTTAAATAGTATCGGTGCAATCATTTGCAATCAAGTCAACGAAAATGCTGTAAATTAAGTGTCCCCAACTAAACAAGCCAGGGCCGACAGTGGCAAGGAAACAAAACTCCATCGGTGACAGAATGGAGAAAAAACTTTGGGAGAAACCAGACTCAGTCAGGGGGCCAGTTCTCCTCTGACCAGACCAGTCCAATTCCAAGCTGCAGCAAAGTCAGATTGTGCAGAAGAATCATCTGCTTCCTGTGGTCTTGTCCCGGTGGTCATCTGAGATAAGGTCTTTGCAGGGGATCTGTATCTGGGGCTCATCTAGTTGACCTGGTCTCCGCTGTCTTTCAGGGCTGTAGAGGTCCTTTCTAGGTACTGATCCACCATCTGGTCTGGATACTGGATCCGGGTGACTGCAGTGACCCTCTGATCTGGATACAGACTGGATCTGGTGGCTACGTTGACCTCGGAATAAGAGAGAAACAGACTAATATTAGCGTAGATGCCATTTTTCTAACGATGTAGCAAGTACATTATGGAAAGTGTTCCCGGTTCCAGTTTACCTAATTAATGCAGCCTAAAAATCCTTTAACGGATTTGGATATTAAAAGCATATTAGTATGTTATGTGTAAGTCAGGTTAAAGAGATATGTCTTTAATCTATATTTGAACTGCAAGAGTGTGTCTGCCACACGAACAATGTTAGGTAGGTTGTTCCAGAGTTTATGCGCTAAATAAGAAAAGGATCTGCCGCCCACAGTTGATTTTGATATTCTAGGTATTATCAAATTACCAGAGTTTTGAGAACTCAGCGGATGTGGAGGACTATAATGTAACAAGCTTGTTCAAAAATTGTTTAGAAGGTTATCGCTTCCATAAAAACATTTACATCGAAGAAAATTCTGAGCCTTGTTTTCCAATTGTTTTCATACACAGGTAAAGACTGAAAAGAAATGTGACCAATAGAATGCAGGCATTGTACTTAATCAACCAATCATGATTTGTGAGACGATGAGAATTACAGAGAACGGTCAAAACAATGCAAATACATCTACATATAATGTATGAGGGCCGTAGAAAGCCTTTTAATAGGAAAAAACAAAGCCAAAATCCAGACATTGAAAGCAATTTAGAAATTCCAGGCAAGACATGTACAGGAAGAAGAGTATTTTTGCTAAAAATTTAAACTACATAAACAAACATCACAAATGTAACTTATGGGGATCATTCACACACAATATATCAACTCATCGAAAAATTTTGTCTGATAAACTTTTCTGTGCACATAAGTACATGTACACAACTATTAGTGAGCAAAACTCACTTTAATAGTTTATCATAAGGTGACCAGTATAACTGAGAAAATCCTGTTTCATAGAATCTGTTTTTTCAGTCTAACAGTCTGCCTTTGACTGTCTCTCTTTGTATCACTCTCTCCTTTTTTTCCTCCCACTCCGCCTCCCTTTTTTGAGGTCAGAACCCCGATGCAGATGCTTTCTCTCTAATTAAATGGAAAGGGATGCTGCCAAAGCTTGACTTCAGGAAAACTGCAAATTTCAAGTCAAGAAAGACCTCTCCCCAGACACATACAAACACACAGCACACGCACACCTGCATGCACAAGCCATTTGCGCACTTCTACACTAGTAAGACAAACATCCTTAATTAATCAGTACACCCAGACATAGTTAAAATACCCTATACAGACACACACATTCTTACCCCCTGCTCAGACAGGCCTGCAGTCAGTGAAATTGATTATTATGATAATGCAATAGCTGTCCTGAAAATACAAAAGAAGTAATGACATCTCTGTAATGAGTGGCCATAACATGGACTAAATAATTCAATAGAGGATCCACCGAGACGACACACCCCACACGCTCAAGTGAGTCAGTCAGACTGATGTCATCCTATCAAAGCAACTTACTAATTACCTTCTCTTCCACAAACAGATCCAGAACAAGGCGGAAAAACACTTGGAATAAATTTCTTAATGTTTCTGTTTTACATTATAATATATTTTACAATTTTCAGCAGGCATTATTGCACTTCAGTAAAGAGGATAAAGAAAAAAAGCTTAAAATAGCATAAGGCCGTTCACTAGTCTTCAGGTGGTCTAGCCAGACTCCCAGCTGGTGTTTGTCTGGGCAGCCAGCTGCTTTCTCCAGCCTGACCAGTTAAAATGTGTTCCAAAGCCCTCTAAAATCAAGGATAACCAAGCTGAGAGACCAGTAAAGACCAGCAAATCATCTTTGGCTGGTTTAAGATCTTAATCTTAATATACAAGTTCGTAAAAAAAAAAAAAATAACACGTCAAACTAATTAAAGCTTCGGTTCTTCCAATGTTTCTCTATGGCGTTAAAACCTAAAGATTTCCGAGTTCCACTCCCCCGTGCAACTATTAATATACTGCCATTGGCTCATCTTCGAGGGGAGGAACAAACAAACAAATAAAATCTTACATATTCCAAATCAAATATTTATTATGCTAGTCAGAAATAAGCATAATACCATGGGGTATTCGGTTGTGCTCTTGACATTGCCAACAGCTTGAAGATTAAATCCCTTAGCGTTATTATCCTACTCAATTTAATGTCAAGATAATCCCAGCAAATCCCCTTAACCAAAGTAAGAAGGTCCCGCAGTTTGTTTTATTGTCACCCATCATCATCCAATCATTTATTTATAACACTTAGCCCGGCAGCATTGGCCCTACTCTAACCAGTGGCACTGATGGAGAGATCATTCACTGGATTATGAGCAGCCAAAAACAAACACAGAGTCCATAGAATGACCTCGAATGACCAGCACCTAGAAAGGACCTCTACTGCCCTGAAAGACAGCGGAGACCAGGACAACTAGAGCCCCAGATACAGATCCCCTGTAAAGACCTTGTCTCAGAGGACCACCAGGACAAGACCACAGGAAACAGATGATTCTTCTGCACAATCTGACTTTGCTGCAGCCTGGAATTGAACTACTGGTTTCGTCTGGTCAGAGGAGAACTGGCCCCCCAACTGAGCCTGGTTTCTCCCAAGGTTTTTTTCTCCATTCTGTCACCGATGGAGTTTCGGTTCCTTGCCGCTGTCGCCTCTGGCTTGCTTAGTTGGGGTCACTTCATCTACAACGATATCATTGACTTGATTGCAAATAAATGCACAGACACTATTTAACTGAACAGAGATGACATCAATGAATTCAATGATGAACTGCCTTTAACTATCATTTTGCATTATTGACACACTGTTTTCCTAATGAATGTTGTTCAGTTGCTTTGACGCAATGTATTTTGTTTAAAGGGCTATATAAATAAAGGTGACTTGACTTGACTTGACCTCGTTGTGTACACAAGCTGCATTCCTCCTTCCACCATGATGAGGATCTCCATGCCCGCTTAGCCACTCAAGCTGTACCTGAGCTTCCCTCTCAGCCACGGAAACCAAAAGCCAATAGATGAAATCCGATTCAAAAACGCGGCTCAGACTGGAGAAGACAAAAAAAAAAAAAACAGACCCATGGAGCAAGAGAGACTGACAGAGGCCCAGATCTACTGCGCTCATATTTGATTCCTCATGTAAATATAATGGCTGCTCGTTTCAATTCATCTTAATTCTTGGCGAGTGGCAAAAGCAAAGTGTGTATTAGAATCTCGCCACCGGGTACAGCGCCGGCCATTAAAAGATCATTACCATCATCTCCCATTACGCCAGAGATGGGCCAAAGGAATTACCCACACAATGAGACCAACCTGAATATCACCAGAGGACAGCATAGCACTATCCTCACTTATCCCTCCACACTTACTCTCACACACACAAAGGCGCATGCCTGTATAAAGGTGCCTCCTTCATTTAGAGACCTTGTATCCATCTGACATAACTATTCTTCACCCTGCCTCCTTTACTGTCTCTTAGTCAGGAAGGCTGTGTGGTGGGTAATAAGAGTCTGCTCATCTCCCATCAGTACCGCTCTCCTCCTGCTCTCTCTGACTGCGCTTTGAATTGGGGCCTTGTGGGGTGCCTCCGAAGAATGGCTTGTCATAAATCCCTCGATTTATTACTCTTCCCTCCTGCCTGTTTATAGAGCTGACACAAAGTTTCAGTCACACTCCCAAACTCCAAAATTGTACAGTGTCTATTTAAAGGAGAAATATTCTGCTCTTTATCTTAAAGGGGAAATTACAAACACACACATACACACAAATATTTTTGGGAGAAAAAAAGAAAAGAAAATACTGAAAATTTGTATTGTATATGTATATGTATTTACCTCAGGCCACCCAAGATGTCTAAGTTTGTTTCTTCATTTTTTATAGGAACAGATGTGGAGAAATTTAGCTTTATATCACTCACCAATGATCCTCTGCAGTGAATAGGTGCCGTCAGAATGAGAGTCAAAACAGATGTTTTTAACTTCAAACCATTGCTTCTATCTAAAATGTGAGTACTCTTTCTAAAATATTTTCTCCAGTAAAAAGGTCATCTTGTCTGAATCAGGAGAGAAATATGCACAGATCAAGCAATGTTTACAAATGAAAAAAGTCCAAAACAGTTCTAAAGAAATATTTTGATATGAGAAGATGACAGGGGTTGGAGGGGATTTTCATTATGGATTTGCAAGCAACGGTTTAAAGTTAAAAATGCCTTGATGGATGTTTTTTTTTTTTTTTTTTTAACAAACATGCAGCTTTTCATGTGGATTACTTGTGTGTTATTGTGATGTTCGTTATAAGTTGTTTGAACTATCATTCTGATGGTACTCATTCACTCCAGGGAATCAATTGATGATTTGTTCCAACGAATAAATAAACTTCTCTACATCTTGGATGGTCTGAGGGTGAGTACATTTTCACCAAATTTACATTTTTGGGTGAGCTATTTCTTTTCCGGGAAACATTCTGCCATATTGAGAAACACTGATGACCTCTTTTTAAGCTTTTAAACTCTTAAGCCTCTTAAAAACAACCAGACCACCTATGAATTCAAGAAAACGTACTCACTTTCAGGCTGTTTCAAACTCACTTTCTTTATCTCTAAGCACAAAAATTTAGCAACCAGTTAATTCTTTACAATTTCTCCTTATGTATTTTACGGAACAAATCTTCAAAATGAATGATGATGACATATTTTATATATATATATATATAGACACACACACACATATATATATATATATTATGGGTGAGATTTGAAGTATTATGTGTGGATGTGGAAAAATCTAAAAACTAAAAAAACAGTAGGACTCTACAGCGTCACACTGCTCTAATATAAAAAGAAACTGCTCAAAATTAGCCTGTTAATGCTTTCACTTAGACACTAATGGGGTAAGCGAGAGGTCACATATTAGACTTCTAGTCCACATGTGTGGTTACACTAATCTGAAGGGATTTAATTCGGTGGGATAAAGTAGCAAGCAAACTAAAGAGACAAATTAGTCTTCATTTTCTTGCTACGGAAAGTTCCAGCACATAGGCCAGTGATGACTATACGCCAACTGTTTTCCACAAAGATTGAGGTCAAGGAGTGAACTATCTTAAGATCTTACAAAGGGAGATTTCCACTGAAGGTTTAGAGAATGATACATAGTGATACACAGGCCAACTTTAACAACTCCCTTTATATATTGCTAGTGCCAAATTCACAAAACATCTTAAGAATACAATTCTTATTAACTGCCATTGTCTTATTATATTTTAACTTAAGGGAAAAATGTATACTTGGTATATTATTATGTATATTATTATAATATTAAAAATAATATTCTTTAAAAAATATATCATAATCATATTTTTTGTAATGTTCATAAATAAAATCATAATCTCTAATTCGTAGCATCCAAATTTATTGTTGTTCTAAATATGAAACATTACAACATAATAATAGCTAGATATAATATATTACTACAAGCTTGTATATATACAGTCTAAGTACGTCTGTAAATTATTTTAAGAAAGCTAGTGCCATTAAATTAACATGTGCTTTATGTAAAAAAAATAATTGTGACATGCTCGCTACTTTAAAAAAAAGAGAGAGAGTGCTAATAGATGGACAGATATATTGTTAAAATGTACCAGTGTAAAGTTTTAAACAAAACAAGGCAACCTTGTAGGATATACAGTTCACAAAAAAATTAAGCATATCAAGCAAATACTTTATTGTTTATAGATATTTTAGAGATGTTTTAAGAAAATACTTAAATATTTTCAATAAATGGACACTTAAAACTTCTTATAAACTCTCTCATAAGACACTTTCATAAGTCCAGTCGATGGTACCTTGTATATTATCTTGGGATCAGAAGTGTTATGATTATTTATCTAGAAACAGCAACAACAACAACATATTAAAATCCAAAAACATAAAAAAAACACATTTTCATCTACTTACCCTCATGTTGCTGCAAACTAATTTTGACTTCATCATATATCATGACTTTTTCATTCATATTATTTTGCCAAAACTATGAAAAAAGTGCAGAATGACTCTTTATGTTGGTAAATAATAATAATGAGAATAATGATTATCTAAAAAATACATAGAAGAACCCTTGAGCTAGAGTTTAATTGGAACATTTGAGATTGCATGAGTGCGCAAGAGAGGTCTCTGTATAACTGACCGCTGCAGTGATGCAGAGAAAGCCCTGTGTTAAGAGCAGGCCATTTCACTTTAACAAATGTACTATGCAGCTTGCGCCAAGAGGACTTTATGATGCTCATAAATAGAATTAAACTATGTCTTCAAGTGGAGAATACTCCACCCAGCAAGACCAAATTCACCAAACTTGCAATTTAATTACTTCCTGGGGGCCAACAACAAACATCATCAAAGTCAGCACACCTCTACAAGTTTATTTTCTAATTAAACAACCCAAAGAGTGAAACCAAAGAAACATGAGCTATTATTAAAGTAATCTGTTTGTTGATAAGAATGAGGTGACATTTAATATCCAATCAGCACGCTTCATTACTGGTTCAACCAAGTTCTTCCGCACCGGGTTATTTGCCACAACTCTAGACATCGTCTCACTTCCTCCACGACTCTCTAGGCAAGCGAAGCACGAGACGGAAGGAAAGATGAAGTGCTCTGGCAAGCGGGCCGGATGAAAACTGGTAACGCAGCGAGTGGTAACTTTTTTTTATTTGCCTGATTAAACACACCACTGAGTTTCTAATTATCCCGCTTCATCTGATAGGAGCAATGAGAACTTTCCATCCACTATCATGTCCAGCGGCTGGAGCACAGAAATAATGGATAGTACTTACTTTACGAGGAGATGCATAATAAGACTCAACCATCCTTTGCCTATAAACACACAGACAATGGCACAGGAATGGGGCATTTCTGATATTACATGTCACAGTTTGGAGTATATGAATCTGAATTAACTTCACCTTCAGCTGACAATGTACCGCCATCTATGTATTAAGAGCCGGCTTATATTTAAGGATATAATTCTTATATTTTACATATATGGTTGTAATGTTTTACTGGCAATAATTACTCGAATTTGGAACAAGGTCTTTTCCATTTTTACACACTGCATTAAGCAGACTCAGGCTGATTGTGAAAGTTGGGTTATTAAGACGTCATCATGATAAAATATGGTGTGATGTGAATGTGAATTAGTGTGATTTTATTAATCCTGATAAGAATTTGGTCATTTTGGTGTTAATAGTATTGTGTACCAAACCTCACCTGCAAGCTTTTTATTGAGCAGGATTTCCACCAAAGTGTTGCTCAGTCACGAACGTTAATCAGTGTTTTTCAGCACAATCTCAGGAATGGGCCATGACTTGAAGTGAAGAACACTTTCATCTGGTTGAAAACAAGAAAAGGGTCGGGTTACTCAGAATCTGAACGCAGCTTTTTGGAATTGCTGGTGGTGTGTGAGAACTACAAATTACAGAAGCGGATCTCAAGAAAGATAAATCAGAATCAAAATATGGGAGTTATGATAATAAGGTTGAGTACGACATGAGACTTCGGCTGGAAGAACCAAGACCAAACAAACAATGCATTGATTTAACACTGAATTATAGGGTAATTACTGGGAAAAAATGGTCAAGAAGGCACTTCCTACCTGTTAAGCAGAACAATGATTACATGCAATGCGCTGCCAAGTGGAAATTTTGCCTGAGCTTTTTCAAATAGCTGCATCGATCCTGTGTTTTATAAAAACTGCTTAAGTGTCTCCAAACATCATTTGTCTCCCTGCCTTTCCCTCTCTTGGACTCAAATCACTCTCTTTAAATGTCTCTGCTGGACAGGCCAGTCCCCCTGAGGGTGATAGGGTTATTGACCTATTCTCTCCGAAGCTGACATTCATGGGCATGATGCTGAGGAAACTAATCTTGACTGAGTCTCAGGCAAACAGTGAGGCAACAGTTCAAGCCGAGTTTAGGTTTAGCCCTTGAACTTTTGTTCAAGAAAGGAGGGAAGGAAGGAAGAATGGAAGAAAATGATTCTTTGTCTGTGTGAACAGAATGAAAGAAAGTCATTAAACAAAAATAACAAAAAGAAGAAGAGTAGGGAAGAATGAAGTTTTCTCTGTTCAAGTTGAAAAAGAAAGAAAGAAAGAAAGAAATAACATTAATAACAGAAAGAGCAGAATGAAGGGAAGAATAAATTAAAAGTTTCAAGTTTCAAGAAGGAAGGAAACAGAAGAGAAGGGAAAATGAGTTCAGTCTTCAGTGTCTGAACAGACAATGGAGAAAAAAGGAAAAAAAAATAAGTGTGTGTACTGAACAAAATGAATTAAAACAAGAAGAAAGGAATAAAGACAGAGCATATGTCAGAAGGAATCCAAATGGAAAGAAATAAATGAAGGAGGAAAAGAAGGAAGGGAAGAAAGAAAGAAAAAAGTAAGGAAGTAAAGGGACAGATGAAGCATAATCAAAAGAATAAAGGAAAAGTTTCAAGTTTCAAACAAAATAAAAAATGGGAAGGAAAGAATAAAAATAAAAATAAGGAATGAAGAATGGAAGAAGAGAAGAATAAAGAATGAAATATTCAATTTCATGTAAACAGAAAGAAAGAAAGAAAGAAAGAAAGAATCAGGAAAGGAGGGGAACAGAATGAAGGGAAGAATAAATGCAAACCCATGATGGACAGACGAATGGATGGATGGGAAGAAGGAAGGAAAGTTCCCTTTCAAGGGAACTTCGAACTGCATCCTCTAGGGGGCGCTATGGGGAACACTTCGTCGTGACCCATGTCTGAAGCATACATTGAAAAAACAACAACTTGTTGGCAGGCAACAGCCTCTGACGTCACTACCGGCGTGACTATAAACAGACACCGGGAGAACACGTCATTCTCTTCTTTGTCTTCACTGACTGTTCTGTTTGAAGAGTGCATCTGAAAGAACTGGCAAGAGCCATCTTTCTCTGTCTATCATGGCAACTACTAGCAAGCATTTAGACAATGTGTGCATCCATGTCGGCGTTATTTGACACCCGATGACACACACGATCTTTGCGTCATTTGTTTGGGTTAAGAGCACACACACAATGTCTTTGAGGAGGCAATCTGCGTGCATTGTGAGTGTTTTTTCAATGAAAAAGCTCAGTTCTTGTTCGTCTCTCTTTCCAACGGAAAAAAAAGAAAAAAGGCAGCCACCTGCTTCCAGTGTTTAAGAACCGCCGCTGCTGAGGCACGGAGGAGAATGAGCTTGTGAGAATTTCAGGTGGATCTGTCTGAATGGTTTAAAGAGGTACTTTCCCTTTCGCGCTTGTAATGGCGGCGGATGAGAGAGAGCATCAGGAGGATGATGTTATATCTTTAACACTTTCTGATACTGAGGTTAGTGCTCTGCTGGGTTTTTACCCAGGAAAAGCAGGAGATATTTGAGGATGGTGAAGAAATTGAGACTGAGCCTTCTCAAGTCGCCTGCCCTCTGTAAGTAGAGCTGTGGGAGGTTAGGGATCGCACCACAGCAAAGTTGGACTTGCCATGAAAATGGGCTAACAGCTAAGGTGATGCTGTGAGGCCACAAAAAAAAAAAAAACCTTGATGAGCGTTATCTTTCTTACCTTCCATTTCTGCATGATCGAAAGATCGAAAAAAAATGAAAGAGGCCGTTTTCTTCTCGCATCCATCAGTTTCAGCATAAGAGTTGTGCTGACATAGAGGACATGCGCGAAAACGGCTATGAGAGGATGCCCCCTGTAGAAAGAGCTTTCTTTCTGCGGGGGAAGACATCCTCTCTTAATCTCCCTCCTTGCTATCTAAGCCCCTTCAAGAAATACATCTGGCTTAAATGGCAAGGCATACATAGCAGCAGGTCAGGCTGTTGCTTTATTACACACAATGGTGGTGCTTCAAGCATATCAGGCTGATCTGCTAAGAGACCTGGATAGAGGCGAGGGCCTTTCTCCTGATCAGGCAGTCGAGCTGCACCACACCACAGGTCTCTCTCCATGCTACCAAGTAGGCCGCCTCCGCCATGGGCAGGACTATGGCGGCCATGGTGGTAGCATCAGGAGGAAAGAAGGAAAGAACATCAGGAGGAAAGAAACTGCGTTCTTCTCGATGAAGGCACGCTCCGCTGCTTTCAGATCCTTTGTTCCATGAAGGTTCAGGTCTGAGCCCGAACAACATGCTCCTCCCCCACCTGTGGGCAGGGGTGAGAGGAATCGTGGGACACGAGGAGGTAAGCAGAACCTAAGGGATGTGATCCAGACAAGTCAGCATTCTCGTCTGAATTGGAGCGATACTGTGGTAACTATTCGGTCCTCAACTATTCGTGTTTACTAAACACTTGCAAGCACCAGCTATCCTGCTTCACGTTCCGGTATTTGGCAGCTGATATCACAGGTAACTGCGGGAGCCTCCTTGATCATCAGGCCTAGCACAGAACTGCAGGGAATTTCATGGATGTCCGGCCAGGTCACCCTGAGGGGTCTGTGGAGAAGTGTAGAGAACTGCGGGAAGTGGAGGTGGCAGTTATAGAAGTCTTCTTGTTTATGCTGCCTCAGGTGATGCTACCCTCACCAGAGGTTTGTAAAATTTGAGCTTGCCTCACCTGTGCAGTTCAGCGCCTCTGCAATGCTTAGGAACCTTTAGGTACACACTCTGTGTACTTTCTGAAAACCACATGGTGGTCAGTGTGCACGTGAACACTTTGCACACTTTCTGAAACCCACGTAAGTGGTAAGTGTGCACGCAAGACTCTGCACACTTTCTGAAATCCTGTACGGTAAGGTTTATGCACTCCACCTCGTTCCTTTTCTTGAGATGATTAGACCTTGTTTCCTTGGGCTCCATTCAGCCAGTGTGTATTTGTTTATACACTTCAAGCATCGCTTCCCTCAATATGACAGGCTATTTGGGCGATTCTCGTGGTAGTTTAACAGCGCTCCCCTTTTCCAAGAAGGGTCATCTATTTAGCGCGCTGAGTTCTCTGCTTTTCCCCCAGTGTGCTCCAGTATTATTTCCACAGATTAAGTTGATGACTCTCAAATAAACTGTTTTGAGATGCACCATTCCATCTATGAGCTGTTCTGTCAGAGTGCAACGAGAGCCCCTCCTTAGAACAGTATTTGAAATCCATGCTATGGTAAGTGTGCCATGAAGTCTTTGCACATTTTCTGAAATCCACATTGTGGTAAGTTCGCACACTAGTATTCTGCATTCTTTCTAAAATCCTATATGGTGAGGGCTTCACTTGGTTGCTTCGTGCCCTTTCTTGAGTTGGTAAAAGCCCCGTTCATCTTGGGTACCACTCAACCTATGTATCCTCGGATAGCTATCTAAACAGGGTATTGCTACTAGGGATCTGTTGAAACAGCTCCTTCAGCAAGATTATGCGAAAGCTAGTGGTAGCCCCTGTGTGACAGGTAAGACTTAGTATAAAATGCTAGGTTCTTAGCCGTATCACTTTAAAGGAATCTTTCCTGTTTCCAAGCCTTCAGCTCTACCCAGGGCCGAGGCCCTAACAAATAAGATGGGTATGTAGCTTAGGCCTTGTCACAGGTACTGTCACAGACAGCTGTCTAAACGTATCAGGGGCAACTCCCATGGAACTGGTAGAGTTGGTACTTAGTGTTCGCCATGATTCTGGCCTTAACTCCCCTCAGCATGGCGGCGTGGGTATACTGTTTCCCATAGCACCCCCTAGAGGACCCAGTTCGAAGTTCCCTTGAAAGGGAACATCTCAGTTTACGGATGTAACCATGGTTCCCTGAGTAGGGAACGAGACACTGCGTCCTCTAGCTCCCAGCCATGCTTCGGAAAGAAGATTCAGGCAAAGAAGTGAATGATGTGTTCTCCAGTTGCCTGTTTATAGTCACGCCGGCAGTGACATCAGAGGCTGTTGCCAGCCGACAAGTTGTTGTTTTTTCAATGTATACATCAGACACGGGTCACAACGAGGTGTTCCCCATAGCGCCCCCTAGAGAATGCAGTGTCTCGTTCCCTACTCAGAAAACCATGGTTATATTCGTAACCTGAGACGTTTTCTTTGTTCAAGTGAATAGCAAATAAGACTGAAAAAGGAAACAGCTGTATGATTTTTTTGAGTGTGTGACTATCTGGTACAGTTCTACTATAGCTCCTGATCAATGGTACAGTATTTGGCTCAGATATGAAGAGTCTTCGCATATCATTTCCAACATCCAACACTAATTAAAGATAGTTTTAAACAGCAGTAGAGCCACTTCAAAGCTCCATGTTACATGCCGCAACCATAAGCAGCCAAACACATTTGATCTCATGGCTGATGCACAGAAAAAGCAGCAATGCTCAGTGACAGTTTAGTTTTGATTATCAAAGTGTGACCGCCCCTTAGACTTCAAATGCCTGCAGGCAGTGTACACAATGCCATGATCAAACTCCTGACTGTGATTTCCAGCTGTTCCCTGATGTCTCAACACCATTTAAATGCTTTCCTATTAATGTCCCTGGAGCTCAGGCAAATCCGTTGCACATATTCAAACCCTTCTGACAGCCCATGTAAATAATTAAAGCAGCACTGCAGTAGGCTACATGTCCCCACCCGTCCTGAAAGAAACTTTCTATACCAATCTCAGCTTTCTAGGCTCATCTTATCATATATGAGAGGAACTTTAGCGCATGTGAAAGGTGCTCTCTGCTCTCATCTGTGGAGGGCAGTGTTCAGAGGGGCAGGAGCTCTACTCACTCCACGCTCTGTTTATCCCATTGCTTTGCTCAGGTCAAACCAAAAGCAGCCTTGTAAAAGAAGTGCTTACAGGAAACGAACCACACTTTTAAATCACTTTGGCTTATTCTTGCTTGTCCTCAGCACCTCTTTGTCTCTTGGCCTCTTACATTTATCTCTATACGCCAGGAGTCTGAGATCAATAATATAAATTAAAACAAAATATATTTAGAATTTTTTTTATTGCAGATTATAATATCAGAATAATAATTTGAGTGAAAACTGACATTTAAAACATTTACCCTGAAGTTAAAATGTGTTCTCTTTTGCTTTAATGCAGAATCTAAGTTGAATGAATCTAAAAGGAAAACCTTTTGGTCATGTTCTCTAGAAGGATTCGAGAATTATCCAAATAAAGAGCCAATGGAAACAAGAACATTTGACTGTCTAATTTCAAAAATCATGTGATCAGTGACACAAATTTCCTAAAGTTTGACTGTTGCTGAGTGAGCTAAATATCAAATATTTATAAATGATATGTAAAAATATATAAATTAAAATATTTATTCTTTGTTTTGTACGTCATTTATGCATTTTATTTGTTCAATATACTGGAATTGTCAAGATTAATATATATATTCTTTTATATCTGTATAATTTCCAAAACTGATTTCATTCATTTTTTAACCAACTTATTTTTCTAAGAACACACTGACACATGCATACTTACATCCATCCATCCATATATATAAATTTTTGGTACGACAATGTGACTCAAATCTTGTTGGGAACATCACCAGTGACTTTCCACTGCCCCTGTTCGTGTCAAAGGCAGAAACTTTGCTTCACCGGAGAACTCTTGGTAAACACTTGAAGTGAAAACACTGCCATCTAGTGAAAGTTAAGAGAACAATCAAAATGTATATTTATTTTTGACAGGTATAATGAAAGAAAAAAAAAAAAAGAAAATACAAAATAATAATATATGACCCTGGACCACAAACCAGTCTTAAGTATACATTTTTTCGAAATTGAGAGTTATAAATAATCTGAAAGCTAAATAAATAAGCTTACCTAATCAAAATATCTTCATGGAACGTTATCTTTACTTAATATCCTAATGATTTTTGCCATAAAAGAAAAATCAATAATTTTGAACCATACAATGTATTTTTGACTATTGCTAAAAATATACCCCAGCAACTTAAGACCAGGTGGTCCAGGGTCACACACACACACACACACACACACACACACACACACACACACAAACACACAGCAGGCTTTTGTGTGTTGTGCAAGCAGAAAGTATAATAAATAAACAAATAACATTACCTAGTTAGAAATACATAGTTAATGTTAAATGATTTATATATTTCTAAAGATGCTATTCAGAAACCAAAATGGTGCAGAATTAAATGCCATGCATTTGTAATGGAACAAGCATGAAAAGCATTTGCATGACAATGGTTTTTTAAACTCCATGTAAAATTCAGGGCATCTGGACTCCATTTGTTGCAGATGACCGGATATTTGCATTGGCAGCGCAAACAATAGATTCTCATGAATAAGCCTAATTACTGCACATGAAGTAGACTCCATAACGAGCCATGCAAAATGAGAACTAGTCAATTGTCCATATGTCACTATATATAAAGGGGATCCATATGGAGTGTAACAAATGTTCAGAAAACTGTGTGACAGGAGTCTGCATGCACTGAGAGGCGAATTATGGACTAAATGGATTGTTATAGCAGGACACAGCAAGAGTAAAAGAAACCTGTGCAGGTTTTAGCATGATTGACCTCAGCCACTATTGCTTGAAACAGGTGGTGACTTGAGCGGTGGAGGTCAGACTTGCTTATCCAACTGTGTCATTCCCCTGGAGCTGTACAGGTCATAAAAAGAGGGCAGGTTATAACCTATGATCCCCTCTGTGGCTTCAGTACAGACCTGTAGTTTGGCATGTGAGATGTGAGCATGCAGATGCATCCCTAAACAAGACAGAGATTGATGAGGTGTGAGTAAATGAATAAAGACAATAATTTGATTATGACTGGTTAGAAAAGCCAACATTTCTATAGTTGGCATCATAACTGTGTACATTTCAGTGCCATCCCAGTAACTTTTGTGACATTGCTGTCCCATATGTAATATTTTTAAATAAAACATGCATTTAAATGTAATCTTTTTTTTTCTTCTGGTAGTGCATTAGCTGAAATGTATAACATGAAATTTCATAAAAAAAAATAAAAAGATAATGATACATCTTAGTACATACTAAGATAATTTTTTTTTAAATTTCATTAAACATTTCAAACATTTTAGACACTAAAATGTTTGAAATTAGTAAGATGTTCATGTGACACCAAACACTGGAGTGACAACTGCTGAAAGTTCAATTTTGCCATCACATGAATAAATTACATTTTAAAGCATACTAGAATAGAAAAAAAAAATACTTTACTACTTGTCAAAATATATCGTATTATTGTTTTTATTTTTTTTAATTTTATTATTATTATTTTAATTCTTGATCAAATAAATGCAGCCCTGGTGAACATAAAATCCTCTCCCTAAAATATTTTTACTAGTGGTTGACTGATATATCGCCAAGGCCGATTTTTTTTTTGCTTGTCATATTTTCTGTCATATTTATGTAAAAAAAATTTCTGTGTGTTGCATGTAAAATGAGACATTCCCTTGCTTTATTTGAAAAATATGATTCCCAATGCACACAGACATCCCAGAATACTGAGTGCCCTGTTGGTTACAGTGTTTACTTCCTTTTAAATTGTATAATTTATTTATTTATTTATTTATTTGTGAAAAATACTTTGTCATCTAAAGTATAAGTATGTTTAATTTACACATTTATCCATTATCAAATGACTTCAAATTTCTTAAATATGAAAAATAATATATATATATATATATATATATATATATATATATATATATATATATATATATATATATATGAGTATATATTATTTTTTTAATTCATATTTAAGAAAATAAAATTCATATTCATATTTAAGAAATGTAAAAAAAAACTATATATATTGACCAATAATTTTTACTTTTGAATATTTGTAATTTAAATATATTACAAATTTAAATATATTTTATGTTTTTATTCCATATATTACAGTATAAATGTGAATAAGAATAAATACATTTCAGATTTGGTGTTGATGATCAGTTCAAAATATACTGATAGTGGTTACATAAAACTGCGAAACACTGTTCTCATGTATTAAAAGGATAGTTCACCCCCCCAAAAATGAAAATACTTCCATTAATTACTCACCCCAATATTGTTCCAAACCCGTATGTCCTTTGTTCACCTTCAGAACACGAATTAAGATAATGTTGAGGCATTCCGAGAGCTCTCTGACCCTTCATAGACAGCAAGGGTCCTTACATGATCAAGGCTCAGAAACTAGGGCTGGGTTTTGACACATGATTCAATTCGATTCTCATTCACAGGCTTTTGATTCGATTCGATTACCAATTTGATTCAATTCAATATTGATTATTTAGGATATATATCAGGCACACTAGGCCTACTTGCCAAATTTTCAAAAGGAAAAAAGAAAAACTTCTCTCAACTAATACTGTAAAATAGGTTATACATGAGAGTCATTTGGTAATACATTACTATAATATTGAAATGTACTGATTTGTATAGCATACAACTGTTCAAATTATTCAATGGCATTTTTAAAATAATAAAGTTACAATTATATAATAATATTTCTACTTCAATTCTACAATTAATTGCTTACAAAATTTAAATGGAGGTTGTCAAAAAAATTTATGGATTTATTCAAACTAAAAAAATGATAATGAATATGTTATATGGTGCATATATTTAGCATAATACCCCGCTACAGTTTATTTTTCTGACTATGCCCTTGCTATGTTTCTGAACCTTGATTGTGTAAGGAAACTTGCTGTCTATGGGAGGGTCAGAAAGCTCTGGGAATGCATCAAACATCTCTTAATTTGTGTTCCGAAGATGGATCAATGTCTTACTGTGTATACAGTGTTGTGAAGGTAAGTAATTAATGACAGAATTTACATTTTTGGTTGAACTATCCCTTTAACTACAGTGAGTTATATAAATGAAAGTAGGTAAAAATGCATTACCATAGCATTCCAACATTCCCTGCTGATTCTGTCACGAGGTGACAAAATTCCAACTGTCAAGGCGGAACTAATGTTCGCCGCAATTGCCTCCCGCCGGACCGATAACAACGGAACACCGGGCTAGTTCCGGGTTAGCGAAAAATCCCCCAGTAGGGTAGGATAAAAGGAGAGAGTATGGACCAAAGAGCGGGCTGTTTTTGGGGACTGTGTATCTCGGAGGAAACGTGAGCGGTGGAGAAGAGGAAGTGGGGCTGGCAAACGGGCATGGCATTCTGAGTTTGGTAGAAAGAGCATGCCGACTCAACCGGAAGGAGGAAATAACTGGACAGTAAGATCGTTTGTGAGAGACTGTGAGTAGTCCAATCTTCTCTCTCTTGTCTTGGGACTTCCTGATGTGAATGCCAGGTCAGAAAATGGGCGACGGCCATCTATATGTATTTCCCACTGAGTGTTGAATTGCAGTGATGAAGTGATGTGATGCACTGTTTTGATGTGTGAAGTGTGAACTTAAACCCGCCGGATGTCCATTACTTACCTGAGTTTTCTATCACGTTCTAAGACGTAAGAAAAGGCTAACACTGTTGTACTCCATAGATATTTGAGTGTATTACCTGACAGCCCATTGTGAAGAGGGACACATAGGTGAATGCTTTAACCGACTGCTTTGCAGTAAAACCCTCCAGCCATAAGTTCTCTGTCTGTCATCTTTAGAAGAAGAGGATTACGTGCCTGTATACTCACCTGACTGCTTTGCAGTGAAGCCCTCCAGCCGTAAGTTCTCTGTCTGTCATTTCTGAAGAAGAGGATTACATACCTGAGTATTCACCTGTCTGCTTTGCAGCGAAGTTCTCCCGTCGTAAGCTCTGTGTCTGCCAGCCCTTCAAGAGGATTTCGTACCTGAATACTCACCTGACTGCTTTGCAATGAAGCCCTCCAGCCGTAAATTCTCTGTCTGTCATCGGTAGAAGAAGAGGATTACGTGCCTGTATACTCACCTGACTGCTTTGCAGTGAAACCCTCCAGCCGTAAGTTCTCTGTCTGTCATTTCTGAAGAAGAGGATTACATACCTGTGTATTCACCTGTCTGCTTTGCAGCGAAGTTCCCCCGTCGTAAGCTCTGTGTCTGCCAGCTCTTCAAGAGGATTACGTGCCTGTATAATCACCTGACTGCTTTGCAGTGAAGCCCTCCAGCCGTAAGTTCTGTCCCTGTCATTTCTGAAGAAGAGGATTACGTACCTGTGTATTCACCTGTCTGCTTGCAGTGGGGCTCCTCAGCCATCAGTTCTCTGCCTGTCACCTGTAGAAGAGGATGATTACGTACCCGAAACACGCACCTTAACTGTTCCACCACCGTCCCTCCGGTCGTAAGTCCCGACCCGTCCTCCCTCTGGGAAGAAGAAGGGAGTACGTCACCCGAAAAGCGTACCTGAACGGTCCTATAGTAGCCTCCTCCCAGTCGTGAGCTCCAACTCGTCCCTTCCATTGGAAGACAGCGAAGCCACTCACCAGAGCACCCCCCTACATTGCACTCTGTGGGCCTCTCGCCGGGTCCGCTGGACGGAACAACCCTGCCCAGAAGACTCACCATTTTAGATCCCCTTATCCATTTTTATACTCAATAAAATACTGTGTTACTTGAAGCCTTGTTGTCTGTCATCCTTGCCTGGCTTATGTCCGACTCCCCAAGGGTGGTGCGGGTCTTAGGGGTGGGTGCAGCCTGATTGGCCCGCCCCGACCTGTGACATAATTTGGCGTAGTCGGCAGGGTTCCACCATGGGTTGAGTAGACAGAGGCGGAGCAATGGCAGACGAAGATGCACCGGTGGGTCACCCACATGTCATGCCCATCTTTATGGGAGCCCCATGGGCCCAAAAGTATGGAGGACCAGGTTCAGAACTCAGCTTGTCAGCGTGGATAACTCAAGTGGAGTACTTGGCGGGCCTCCAAGGGTTAAACGCTACACGGAAGACCCAGTTCATTTTAAATTCCCTCGAAGGTGACGCCAGGAGAGAAGTACAAGCAGCGCCGGAAGCAACCCGAGCCACAGCCCAGGCTATCCTTGACTTCCTAACGGGGCAGTACGGTGACGCAACTTCTGCAGCTGTCCTCCGGACGCGATTCTTTAATTGCAAGCAGGGACCTTGGCAGACCATACATGCCTTTGCTCTGCAACTGCGAGAACAATTGTTTCGGCTGAAGAAGAGGCAGGACCACGGGCTTGGAGAAGGAGAGGCCCTCCTAAAGGACCAGTTTCTTTTGGGGTTGCGAGATGGCCCAATACGTCAGAGCATCCGAATACAACTTCGCCGCAATCCTACTCTGATGTTTGACGAGCTACACCAGGAAGCTCTGGCCCTCGAACAGGATCATGTGGATCCCTCAGATCCTTCCCACTGTATGGTCACCAATGCTGCCAGTAGTCCCCTGCCTCCTGCTCCGCCTGACTGGAAACATGCCTTACGAGAAGAGTTGAGAAGAGATGTCCGTGATCAGATGACAGAACTGTCTAAAACTTTCCTAGAAGACTTACACCGAGAACATTACCGTCCATTGCCACCGGCACGAGAGCGAGCATACTCCGAAGGTAGTCGAGTCCCACAGCGACATCCACCCCGGTCATCCAGGCACCGTTTCCAATGGGACGAACAAGGACGTCCCATTTGCAATGGCTGTGGCGAACCAGGCCATTACGTCCGGCAATGCAGCGCACGCCAAGGATCACAGGGGGGTTTTTAGAGGCTCCGGCCACTGTGGGTCAAGCGGTCGGGACCCCCCTAATCGACCCCTCTTCATTGGCGGCCAGGGACTGTCTAGTCGGGCGCTGCCCCCTTGTGGTGGTTCAAGTCAATGGGACAGAAGTCCAATGCCTCCTGGATACCGGTTCCCAGGTCACGCTGTTCTCCGAAAGCCTGTCTCGGGAGTTATTCGGGGTCCAGGGCCATTCGGCCGCAGATGCCCCTTTGTTAACCCTGCGTGGGGCAAAGGGTTTGGACATTACGTATGTGGGCTATCTGGTCACAGACCTGGAGGTTCATGGGACCCTTGTGCCTCAAAAGGGAGTTGTGATCGTACAGGATGCATGTCTGTGAGCTCACCGTGCCCTATTGGGGATGAACGTCATCACGGACTGCTGGGAGGAGTTGTTTAAAGCGAGACCCACACCTTCGGCTCCGAGGGAGGAAAAACGGGAAAGGGATCGGATCGTGGCCGATTGTCGCCGGGCCCGCATGGCTGATGCCCAACGGAATCGAGAGAGTGTGGGGCGAGTGATGTGTCGTTACGCATTGTCAGTCCTGGCCCAGAGCGAGGCCAATATCTGGGCCCGCCTTCCTGTCCAGCTTCACGGGTCCCAGGAATGGGTCCTGGTGGAGCCTCACTCAGACTGTCAGGCTGTGGAAGTGGCCCGGGGATTGGCTTCTGTCCGCCGGGGTCGGGTTGCCGTAAGACTGAGTAACACGAATCCCTATGCAGTGGATCTGCATCGACACCAACGTTTGGCTCAGGTCACCATAGTAAGCCCCCAACAAGTTCACGAGGAAGGAGAGTTTCGGTTCTGCCAGGTGGGTCCAACGGTAGTGGAGGTGGCCTTGGCACAGACCGAATCCCCTGAAAGCAGAAAGGAGGAAGCGCTGCCGGCTCACCTTGTGGGAGAGTCCTTACGAGGTGACGGGTTGGAAGAAGGGCAGGCGAAGCAACTCCGGGACCTTCTGGTGAGATGAAAGCATCTCTTCTCTGCACATGATGAGGATTATGGGCGGACAGACATCGTAAAGCATCAGATCCCTACTGGGGATGCTCCTCCGAGCCGGGAACGCTACCATCCCGTACCCCCGACTCTGTATGCTGAGGTTCGTACCCTCCTACGAGGGATGCTGGAGAAGGGTGTTATCTGAGAGAGCAGCAGCCCGTGGGCAGCACCGATCGTCCTCGTTCGGAAGAAGACCGGAGCATGGCGATTCTGCGTTGATTATCGGAAGCTGAACCATGTTACCAAACGAGATGCTTTCCCCCTGCCGTGGGTCGAGGACTCCCTGACCAGCCTCACTCGGGCCGCCTGGTATTCTACCTTAGACTTGGCTAGTGGTTACTGGCAAGTTCAAGTGGAGGAAGGAGACCGGGAAAAGACTGCCTTCACCACCCCCTTTGGCCTCTTTGAGTGGGAGCGTATGCCGTTTGGTTTGTGTAACGCTCTTGCTACCTTCCAAAGGCTCATGCAGCGCTGCTTGGGGGGCCAGCTTATGGACACCACGCTCGTCTACTTAGACTATGTCATTGTGTACTCTCCCGACTTTGAGTCTCACCTCCGACACCTGGAGCAAGTATTCCAGTCCTTGGAACGGTACGGATTAAAGCTACAGCCAGTTGCTCAGGAAGGAGGTAAAGTTCCTGGGCCATTGAGTCAGTGCGGCTGGGATTGCGGTGGACCCCAAAAAGGTGTCGGCCATCCAGGAGTGGACCGCGCCGAGGTCGGTGCGTCAGGTGAGATCCTTCCTGGGATTCGTGGGATACTACCGGCGGTTCATCAAGGACTTTGCCAAGATCGCTAAACCCCTGAACCAGCTGCTTGGAGGCTCGGGGCGGACCCGGGGTCGTGGGTCCCCTACCATCTCGTGGGACCCCGCATGTGAGTGGGCCTTTCAGAAGCTAAAAACAAGAACTGCTCCAAGCCCCGATCTTGGCCTATGCTGACTTCTCCCAGCCCTTTACGCTCTACACGGATGCCAGTAATCTGGGATTGGGGGCCATACTAGCCCAGAGGCAACAGGGGGAAGAGAGGGTCATTGCCTATGCAAGCAGGAGTCTGCACCCAGCCGAGCGTAACGACGCTAACTATAGCTCCTTCAAGCTTGAGCTCCTCGCTATGAAGTGGGCCGTTAGCGAGAAGTTCAAGGATTATCTGTGGGGAGTAAAGGTAGTCATGGTTACGGACAACAACCCGCTGGTCCATCTCCAAACTGCAAAACTGGGAGCCGTCGAGCAGCGATGGGTGGCGCAGCTGGCCAACTATGACTATCACCTTCAGTACCGGCCAGGGAAGGAGCATACCAATGCCGACGTACTGTCTCGGCTCCCTGAGGGTAAGCCCTTGAGATCTACTTCGCCTCGGAATGTAGCACCGGAGGAAGGACTTATGGTGGGGATCGTAGAGGCCCCTGGGCTCCGAAGGGAAGGAGTTTCCTTGAGTTGGGGTTGGGACCCCCAACGGTGGAAGGACCGACAGGCAGAGGACCCTGTTTTGGCCCAGATATGAGACTGGCTGCAGCGAGGGACTTGGCCAGAAGGGGGAGCACGACACGGGCAACCCCGAGGGGTGAAGCAGCTCCTGGGACAACGGGAGAGGCTCTTCCTCAAGGAGGGAGTCGTCTGTCGAATGTTACAGGACCCAGCACTGGGGGAGGAGGTATGTCAAATAGTGGTGCCTGAAGATCAATCCCAAGCTTTGCTCCAAGCTTATCACAACCACCTGGGACATCAAGGGCAGGAGAGGACGACCTCATTGGTGCGGAGACACTTTTACTGGCCAGGGATGGAGAAGGCAGTAAGGATGTTCATTTCACAGTGCCCATGCTGCATTCTCTTCAAGACCCGGAGAGAGGTACGAGCCCCACTGGCCCCCATTCAAGCTAAAGCCCCACTACATATGGTGGTGATGGACTACCTGACGTTAGCTCGGCCCACTGACCTCATCCAAAACATCCTCGTAGTAACAGATCTCTTTACGAAGTACGCATGGGCCATTCCAACTAGAGACCAGACCGCAATCACCACTGCCAGTGTCCTTTGGAAGAATGTGTTCCAGCCCTTTGGATGTCCAGAAGTCCTTCACTCGGATCAGGGTCCAAACTTTGAGTTCCGGGTCATCAGAGAGCTGTGTCAGCTATACGGGTGCAAGAAGACCCACACCACGCCGTACCATCACCAAGGGAACGGAGGGTGCGAACGATTCAATCAGACCCTGTTGGGTCTGTTAGGGATGCTGGAGGTGGAACAACAGGGAAATTGGATGGCAAGTCTTCCAGCCGTAGTCCAGGCCTATAATAACAGCGTGCATAGCACTACTGGATATGCTCCGACATACCTGATATTAGGATGGCACGTACGGTTACCCACGGACGTACTGTTGGGATTCAGCCCCGCAGAGGAGGGGACCAGCCTAACGGAATGGGTGAGCAACCACCACCAGCGCCTCCACCTTGCTTATGAGCAGGTTTCCTCCCGAATCGAACGAGCTGCGTGGAAGAACAAAAGATTATATGATTGGACAGCTCGTGAGGCTCCCCTGCTGCCCGGAGAAAGGGTCCTGGTCAAAGACAGTCGGCACCAGGGAAAGGGAAAGTTAAGTGACCGTTGGGAGCCCCGACCTTACGTGGTCCAACGACAACCCCGACCTGACCAGCCCGTGTACGTCCTTCGCCCTGAAGGGGGAACCGGCCCAGAACGGGTATTGCATCGGAACCTGATCCACCCTTGCCCCAACTTCCCAAGGCCTGTAGACACCATCATTCCCACCGAAGAAAGAGCCCACCGAACCCCGATGATAGGTTGGGCAGTGGTCCCAAGGGGACCGGCCATTGAACCTGAGCAAGCAAATTTCCCCTCGCCCCCAAGACGATCCCAGCGGGATAACCGAGGCCAGCCTCCGGCACGGTACGGAGACTGGGTAGAGTCACCACGTTCTAGGGACTAGAACGGTTTGGTGGGGGGCTATGTCACGAGGTGACAAAATTCCAACTGTCAAGGCGGAACTAATGTTCGCCGCGATTGCCTCCTGCCGGACCAATAACAACGGAACACCGGGCTAGTTCCGGGTTAGCAAAAAATCCCCACGAATGGGGTGATCAGCCGAAATCGCCGGCAGCTTTGCACATTGGGACACGTTGCCATTAGGGTAGGATAAAAGGAGAGAGTATGGACCAAAGAGCGGGTTGTTTTTGGGGACTGTGTATCTCGGAGGAAACGTGAGCGGTGGAGAAGAGGAAGTGGGGCTGGCAAACGGGCACGGCATTGTGAGTTTGGGAGAAAGAGCACGCCGACTCAACTGGAAGGAGGAAATAACTGGACAGTAAGATCATTTGTGAGAGACTGTGAGTAGTCCAATCGATCTCCACCTTCTCTCTCTTGTCTATGGGACTTCCTGATGTGAATGCCAGGTCAGAAAATGGGCGACAGCCATCTATATATGTATTTCCCACTGAGTGTTGAATTGCAGTGATGAAGTGATGTGATGCACTGTTTTGATGTGTGAAGTGTGAACTTAAACCCGCCGGATGTCCATTAATTACCTGAGTTTTCTATCACGTTCTAAGACATAAGAAGAGGCTAACACTGTTGTACTCCATAGATATTTGAGTGTATTACCTGACAGCCCATTGTGAAGAGGGGCACATGGGTGAATGATTTAACCGACTGCTTTGTAGTAAAACCCTCCAGCCGTAAGTTCTCTGTCTGTCATTTCTGAAGAAGAGGATTACATAACTGTGCATTCACCTGTCTGCTTTGCAGCGAAGTTCTCCCATCGTAAGCTCTGTGACTGCCAGCCCTTCAAGAGGATCTCGTACCTGAATACTCACCTGACTGCTTTGCAGTGAAGCCCTCCAGCCGTAAATTCTCTGTCTGTCATCGGTAGAAGAAGAGGATTACGTGCCTGTATACTCACCTGACTGCTTTGCAGTGAAACCCTCCAGTGGTAAGTTCTCTGTCTGTCATTTCTGAAGAAGAGGATTACATACCTGTGTATTCACCTGTCTGCTTTGCAGCGAACTTCTCCCTTCGTAAGCTCTGTGTCCACCAGCCTTTCAAGAGGATTTCATACCTGAATACTCGCCTGACTGCTTTGTAGTGAAGCTCTTCAGCCGTAAGTTCTCTGTCTGTTACTGGTAGAAGAAGAGGATTACGTGTCTGTATACTCACCTGACTGCTTGCAGTGGGGCTCCTCAGCCGTCAGTTCTCTGCCTGTCACCTGTAGAAGAGGAGGATTACGTACCTGAAACACGCACCTTAACTGTTCCACCACCGTCCCTCCGGTCGTAAGCCCCGACCCGTCCTCCCTCTGGGAAGAAGAAGGGAGTACGTCACCCGAAAAGCGCACCTGAACGGTCCTATAGTAGCCTCCTCCCAGTCGTGAGCTCCGACTCGTCCCTTCCATTGGAAGACAGCGAAGCCACTCACCAGAGCACCCCCCTACATTGCACTCTGTGGGCCTCTCGCCGGGTCCGCTGGACGGAACGACCCTGCCCAGAAGACTCACCATTTTAGATCCCCTTATCCATTTTTATACTCAATAAAATACTGTGTTACTTGAAGCCTTGTTGTCTGTCATCCTTGCCTGGCTTCTGTCCGACTCCCCAAGGGTGGTGAGAGCCTGATTGGCCCGCCCCAACCTGTGACAATTCCACCATTCTCCAGAGAGAGAGTGAAAATCACTGAAGTGTGCAGCACATAGACTTTAAATGACTACTGCATGTACTCCCATTTTTCCCCATACAATAAAAGACTCCTCCTTTATCCTCTCCACAATTCACATTCTTCAAGTCATCAGGACACAATCAAAACTACAGACAGGGATGAGCCAGTATTATACCAGACCAGCCTAAATCTAATAAGACCCACACTCTGACCCTTTAATCGATCAGATGTATCATTAGCAGCTCATGTGTGAGACTGAAAATGAAATAAAGTGTAATCAATTATGTATTTGACAAATCGATGTCAAACTGAAGCTATTATCACCATACTCTACTAATTGAAACCAGTTTAAATGTGGTTGAATGCAACTATATTCTGTAATACCGGGAGTCTCTGTGAGAGCAAGAGGTTGATGATATGTGCAGTGAGGTTCCTAATTTTATTCTGGAGTTTTTTTTATTTATAATTTGATTCAACTAAATAAAGATGCACGTAATCAACATTTTGCTCTCACTAAGACTGCAGGTTCACAGACAGGTGAACCTTGGCAATAGTCTACAGAGAACATAAGAAATACTTCACTAACCAATGTCATGCTACTTTGATTTATTGGGCAGGAAACAGACGAGATCCATTAAACATGTTGTGCCGTTCTGCTTTAATTTAGTTTTTGTCTTTGGGGAGACTTTAAATTATTCTTAAATTAAATGTACCATGTCAAATTGAAGACTCATTAGGATACTTAAAGAAGTCTTCAAGGTTCATGGCCTACATGCTGATACTGAGATTTATTTAACCTAAAAATACTGCAAGAAAATATGGAGCCTATATTAATAACTAAACTATGTGTGTGTGTGTGTATATATATATATATATATATATATATATATATATTTTTTTTTTTTTTTTTTTTATGCATGGGAATACACAATAATGAACTCATTGTAATCACTATAACCAACATTTTATAATAATGATAATAATAATAATTCAAAATAATATATTTGAAATATATACGGAACAAAATTATAAACGCAACAATTTAGTTTTTGCCCCATTTTCATATGTATACAAAAGGCCTAATGAATGTTAATTTCTCTACCATAAGCCGTCTCCAGAGGCATTTCAGAGAATTTGGTAGTACATCCAACCATCCCACAACCGTGTAACGTGTAACTACACCAGCCCAGGACCTCCACATCCAGCATCTTCACCTCCAAGATTGTCTGAGACCAGCCACCCGGACAGCTGCTGCAACTATCAGTTTACATAATCAAATAATTTCTGCAAAAACTGTCAGAAACCGTCTCAGGGAAGCTCATCTGCATGCTTGTTGTCCTTACTGGGGTCTCAATGTGACTGCAGTTCATAGTCATAATCACCTTGATTGGGCAAATACTCACATTCTATGGCATCTAGCACTTTGGAGAGGTGTTCTCTTCATGGATGAATCCTGGTTTTCACTGTACAGGGCAGATGGCAGACAGCATGTATGGCGTCGTGTGGGTGAGCAGTTTGCTGATGCCAACGTTGTGGATTGAGTGGCCCATGGCCCACAATTCCTAGAAGCTGAAATCATCCAAGTTCTTGCATGGCCAGCATACTCACCGGACATTTCACCCATTGAGCATGTTTGGGATGCTCTTGATTGGCCTATACGACAGCATGTTCCAGTTCCTGCCAATATCCAGCAACTTCGCACAATCATCAAAGAGGAGTGGACCAACATTCTGCGGGCCACATCATTGCATAGTGTCATGATGGGAAAAACAATAATAATAATATTTGGAACAGAAGTGAATAGTTCACTTAATTGGGTAAAATTGCAGCTACATACTTTAACACTACATTTGGAGTGAAGAAAAACTAGCTAACTTCTGTTCAGCATCTGTGGCAAATCCCACAAGATGGCTAAACATCACAAGAGCAATTTATGTCTCTGAAGTTCTATGATTAATTCCAACACTGCCATGCTCTCTCTACTGTAGAGCATGACCTGAAAAAGCAATGCACTAATGCAATGTGCATCTCTTGTGTAAAAAATCATGTGACTATCTAATGAGCCTGGCTCAATTACTCACAAGCACGAAGAAAGAAAAATATGCACTGGCAATGTGATTACCTGATCGTAATCACTGGTAATTCACCTTTTAATACAGAGCAGAGGCATTGAGATTTAAAATCAACAGCTCATGGACATTGATTCTTCTTAATTATTGAGACAATCAGGGCAAAAGCTAATGGAGAAAAGTCTGTCAGACCAGGTTAATTTCTGGCTCACTGAATTACTTTAGCTAGGTGTTATAAATAAGGGTCTGGATCATAAAAGAAATTGGAGGGGGGATAAAAATTCAATTGAAGAGATACTCCCCCCCCCCCGCCCCCCACAATTAATAATGTCAGTTCCACAAATTAGTTGTCATTTGTATCCTTTTCGAATAAGAGTCAACTGGCAGCAAAGAGAGACACTGTCATCAAAAGCAGCTGTGCTACAACAATACCAAGCAGAGGCAGTGGGAACCAGGACATTTTCTCTGTTTTGGGGATTTGTTCAGAGTGAGTTCTTTCAATCACATGTAAAGGATCTTTCCTTGCACCAAATGTCACTCTTGCAACATTCTCATCTCAGTTCAGAGCAACCCATCAATCAACCCCTTCTCAAAGTTCTATCTTGACTTTGACTTGGACTTGGAATATAGTGAACAAGAATCAACATCAAATATTTTGTTAATTTTGGAGCGGATAATTGATATTGCACTGTGAAATATAATAAATATTTAAATAAAAATATAAAGAAAGAAAGAACAATATCACTCAAAATGTTATAGAAATGTTTGGAAAAAGAAAAAGTCTCTTATGCTCACCAAGGCTGCATTTTCTTTTCTTTTTTTCAAAATAGCATACAATATTATAATTTAAGTAGTGCTGTCAAATTGATTAATCGTGATTAAGTTTGTGTTTACATAGTATATTCTATCTTGACTTTGACTTGGACTCGGAATATAGTGCACAAGAATGGACATTAAATATTTTGTTAATTTTGGAGCAGATAATATTTAAATAAAAATATAAAGAAAGAAAGAAAGAAAGAAAGAAAGAAAGAAAGAACAGTATCACTCAAAATGTTATAGAAATGTTTGGAAAAAGAAAAAGTCTCTTATGCTCACCAAGGCTGCATTTTTTTATAGTATACAATATTATAATTTAAGAAGTGCTGTCAAATTGATTAATCATGATTAAGTTTGTGTTTACATAGTATATAGACAGATAAATATACACAGCACACGAACGCACGGACACACATAAACACACACGTATATTATGTAAACACAAACACTTTTATTTTGGATTCAAGTAATCGTGATTAATCGATCTGACAGCACTAAATTTAAACTAACTGTTTTCTATGTTAAAATACAGTGTTGTAAAAGGTGATTTATTCCTATGATGGAAGAATCATTACTCTAGCCCAGGGGTCGGCAACCCGCAGCTCCTGAGCCCCATGTAGCTCTTACAATCCCTCTGCGGTGGCTTCCTGTAGCATGGGTGTACAATACGCGGAGGAGAGGAGGTGTGCCCCCCCAGTAATAAACTATTATACTGATTATACAATTAACCATAAATCTGTCATTATTAAAATATATAACAAATATATTATAGACGGCAAGAAATAAGATTTTTTTTTGTCAGACATACATAAATATATATTATTAGTCATATTCAGAGCCGGACAGTAACGGAGTACATTTACTTGAGTACAGTAATTAAGTACAATTTTGAGGGATCTGAACCTTACTCGAGTATCATTTTTGGGGAGTACTCATGACTTTACTAAAAGACATTTGAGAGGTAAATATTGTGCTCTTTACTCCGCTTCATTTCTATCCATAACCGTAAGTACCCGTTACTTCATCGGCCCCGTCCACACGGAGACGTGTGTTTACCCCAATCCAATCTTTTTTTTCCTCGTCTCAAGAAATATCCGTGTCTACATGAAACCACAAAACGATGTAGTACGCATGCCAGACCAGCATGTGGCGATGTATTTCTGTCACAGAGATACACTTAAAATGGAGAAGAAGACATGGACTTGCTCATAAACCTTGCACGTGGTACACAAACGAACATGGAACAATACATTTATTAATCCGTGTTAATGTTAGTTAATAAAAATACAATTTTATTTTTTTTTTTTTTTTTTTTTTTACTTTCATGGTGTTTGGAATGCTGTATAACATGTTGAAGCTTTGTTTAATTGCTGTGTAGATTGGTTAAGTAACACATTGCAGCATTTGACTTGTTAAATGGGTTCTTTATTCCATGTAAAGGCTTAAATGACTAATTCGTCACAGAATACATAAAATGTTTAATTAAACATTTAAACAATTAAAATTCATTATAAATGTTAATTAAAATGTTTAATTGAAATGGTAACATTTGTTCTCTGTTTTTAAAGGTTTACAACCTAATTTAACGAACAGACCAATCAACTGACAAAGCCAAAAATAAACTGATTGAGCTGGAAATTTGAGTCGTCCATGTGTCCTTTGGAACTTGAACAAGAGTAGGACTTGACAATGTGAGAGGAAGGGGGTTAATACTGTCACTCAAATGAGCTGAATATTTTTTTTCCCTTCTTTGTACACTGACCTAAACACAGCTGATTAGCTGATTTTCTTTAATCATTATTATTTTCTCTTCTTTGCTGCGTGTATAACACGTTCAGGTTCAGAGGTGTGTCGGAACATTGCTATATTGCCGCCTTTGCTGGTTTAGGGTTATTGATTTGATTGATGAAAAAAAAAACATAGAAACTCACATGTACACACAATTGTTAACTGAATTTAATTTTTTGATATTACACAGGCTGAGCATTTGCTTTGATGTTCTTGAGTATGCGGTGTGTTTAACATAGTCAGGTTCAAATGTGGGTGCAAAAAAATCCATTAAAACTCTAGCAGAGGTTTGTCAGATCGTTGCCATTGTGCTATTGCCTTGTGGGCAAGTGAGAAATGTTAAATAAAGAAACATAGTAAAAAGATGAAAATGACTTGATTTTACTTTCAATTCCTTTTACATTCTCCAAGGTATTAACATTAACATTTTTCATAACTCCATGTAGGACGTTTCTGTACATAAATGTAAGCACTGTGGCAGTAGTAATGCAATATTTAGAACATGTACTTTTAAAAACAAGTACTTCAGTACTTTTACTTAAGTACACAACTGACTGTAGTACTTTTACTTGTACTTAAGTAAAATTTAGCAAGGGGTATCTGTACTTTTACTCAAGTAATAAAGCTGTGTACTCTGTCCGCCTCTGGTCATATTATTATTATTATTACTACTACTACATTTTTACATACAGAACTTTGTTCCTCTTTCGGGCTTGAACTGATGGTAAAACTAAGGACATTATTAACTTACTGTATTTACATTTATTTTGAAAGATGAAGCATGATTATGCAAAGGGTCTTTACATTTCTGACGAGTGCTTGCTTTGTTCGGCCAATCACAATGCACTGGATCTGTTGGCCAATCAGAGCAGACTGCACTTGTTGGAAGGAGGGACTTTGTAGAAAACAACCTTTGAGAGAGGCGAGGCATAGAGCACCTACAATAATGTACAGTATTTGAAAAATAATGTGTTTTTTAACATTAAAACATGTCAACATACTCTGTTGCACCAAATACAAAAAAATAATGCTCTTTAAAAAAGCATCTTATGACCCCTTTAAATCCAAAAATAAGGCTGGTTACTTATTGGCTAACTTCTAGTTGGTCAAATTTGTACTTAAGACACTGTCCTAAACAACCTAAATATTTATTTAACTTTTTGCTAAAGTGATTTTTGCAGATCAATTAAAAAAATCTGTGCGTGCTAGGTCATTTATGTCTCAGGTGCAGCACGTTTCTTTGAAGGAACAGAGATAGGGTGCAGTTTTAACCTTGTGATGCCCAGTGCTTACATTAAAAATGCCACAGAATATGTGGAAAGCTGAATCAATGCAGGACTTATAGGCGTAATATTACAATTCTGGAATAGTGACAGTAAATGTATTAATAATATATGTTTCTGCTTCAAATCATTATTTAAATGTGTAGATTTTACAGTGAAAGCTTAAGTAATGCTCTATTATAAATAATAAAGAGTTTTTCCATGGAAAAAAAAGTTATGCTTTTTTTATATTGAACTGAATATCTGAAGTCTAAATGGGTTATGATAGGGTTTATGTGAAGCTTTTGTGGATGCCCTCAGGGACAGTGTTGTCTGGTGTCTTGGAGAGGGGGTGGAGGCTTTATTGCTTGTTTGTGCACATTTCCCAATGACATCGACTTTAATTAAGATAATTATCTTGCCTGCTTCTCATATCCCCACTGAAGAGTCTCATGCAAATGAGAACTGCCCTATGTCGTCCTCTGTGATCAATCACCACTGTGCTAGGGTGAATTTGGCTATTACTATGATAAATAAAAGTCATAAACGATAGACGGAATGAAAACAAAAGGATGTGAAAATGAGAGCCATGATGGAACAAAAAAAGATACAACTACTGTACATTTCACTTAATTTTCTTTGAATCCATTACAGTAAACAACAGGCTAATTAAAATTGCAACTGGCATCAATGGTGCCACCATCGACCCCAGGAAGTTAATGCAACAACTATTAGTTTAACATCAGGAATGGAGTTCATTCATTGGCTGTAATACAGCTCTGTTGGAACCTCTTCTCGCTCTCATTGCCAAATTCAAAGGAGCATTAAGTCCTGGAGACAAACTGGAGCTGCCATTTAGCCTCACAAAAACATTTTCCAGGGTTACCCCTCTATCTCATAAAGCAGACTGATGTGTTTGCCCTGCGCCAGTGTGATTAACTTATTAACTTTGGGAGGCCCGTATACAGGTTGGCCCTGTCTCGGAGCATCTTTGTATTCCCTTACGTGTTTCCAGATCATTTTCCAATGGGCTCTTTGACAGCCTGCCAGTTCTAATGCTGCTGGTGTAACACACCTTGTCAACTCCAATAAGCTCATGTATATATCACTGAGATTTCCCTTAAAACTTGTATTATGCAAGTACTTTAAAATTACCCTCAATTTTAAAGCAACAGGTGTGACGTCAAGGAGTGAAAAGGGCACTGAGATAAAAAAAAAATGCATATGCATACACAAAGGATTGCAACGAAACAGACAGAAGGGCTGATAGATAGATAGATAGATAGATAGATAGATAGATAGATAGATAGATAGATAGATAGATAGATAGATAGATAGATAGATAGATAGATAGATAGATAGAATAATTACAACAAGATAATTATGTAACAGCAAATACATTTTAAAACAATCTTCCACACTGCACTTAGACAATAAACGGTATTTCATAACAGCACTGAATTTGACACAGGAGTTATTTCTCTGAAAGAAGGCTGTCTTTAGTCTTTCTCCTGCTCTTCCCTAGAGACGACACCCCGAAAACCTAGCTGAAGCATGAACATGATGGCCTCTATTCAGTTTTCCAAAGTGAGGGGAGAAAACTGGCCAGCTTCTGGAGCTCCTGATCTTGAGCGGAGTTAAATGCAAAGCAGCCTAATGCAGTAGGACAAGCTTAATTAGAAATATTACAGTAGGGGCCACAAAGATCCTGCCGGGGCCACGGGGTCATCCAGCAGTGCTGAGCAACACAACCCCATGATTAATGAAAGGCAGAAAGTGATGACTGCACATGTTTCTTTGGTGCAGGGTGGAAACAAAGGCAAAACAAACCACGACTTTGAAAGAGAAGGCCTCAGAAAATTGATTACAGGGAATAAATGAATAAAAGAAATGCATCAATATTAAAATTGTTGCCAATACCAATAAGCAGACAAATATTTTCATGTCATGGTCAATAATCAATAAATAGCTAATCGTTTTTTTTATTAATAATAAAATTAATAATAATAACAACACTAAAATGAACCATTTAAATTACTACAAGTGAATTGTACCCCTACACTTTTTTCGAAGGGACATCATGGGATTTTTAATGACCACAGATAGTTAGGACCTTGGTTTTATGTCTCATCCAAAAGATGGTGCTTTTTGTTAGTATAATGTCTACAGTATGTCACTAAACTGAGGCATTAGGACCCAATATTGACTGACAGCAATAAAATTGATTAATTACTAAATAAAATTACTATATTTGTTAAATGTACTAATATTAGTTTTACTACTAATTTCTAAGATATGGTAAAATAACAATTCACAATAAAAACATCAAATAATAATAACTATTACAAATAATTATTAATTATTTTTTAGATTAAATTAAATTGCTAAATGTGATGATTTGATGTTTTCAATAATATTTGCTAAGATAAAGAATAATCATTCATAAACCACATTAAGGATGAATAAATATAATAAATAAATTAGTATAAATTACAAATTACTTGGCTGTGAATTATGACTTCATACTATCATATGACTGTCATATCATATGACTGCATAAAATTTGAGTATGAGTCCAGGCGCGCAGATGGCACTAGGTACGGGGGGGACATGACCCCCCCAGATTCATAGTGACCCGATCCGTCCCCCTCACTGTCTCGATGAAAGGCTCTATTGGTAAACAGAGGATTAATCTGAGTTTCCGCTATGTACATTAGTTTAAGTAGTGGCGACCCGGCCCGCCGCTCCTTAAACGTGTACTAAACGATTTTTGAAACACGCTTTTGACGACAATGTCTGACCGAGTCCCAAAACACACTTGTAGCCAATCAGCGGCAAGGGGGCGTGTCTTGTCCTGATAGCAAGAAGAGAGCGCTCAATTTGAGTGCACAGGACACATATTACATTACATTTACATTTAGTCATTTAGCAGACGCTTTTATTAAAAATTAGCATATTAGCAGATCGACTACAGATTGAGAGAGATGGCAGATAAAAAAGAGGGTTTACAATCAGGCAAGAGGTAGGACCTGCGTAAATATCGGAGCAGCTTTCCAGCAGTGGAGAGAAACTCAAGGATTGGGAAGGGCTCGAATCGGACGCCGAAGTTTATTTGTTTCTTTTTGATAGGTGAGTAACGTTGATTTTGCATTGTTTCACACAACCTATCCATGTTGGCTTTTGTTTGAATATGCTTGTGTGTCATCTTCGCTTGTTTCTGCGATCGTCGTTGCCATGGTTGTGTATGTACGTGTGGGGTGAAGATTTCAAAATAGAGGCGAGGAACAGTGGCCTAGAGAGCTCAACGCGCTGCAACTTCACAAAATGCGTTCAAATAGAAAAAGCACCATCAAATTAAGAAAAGTTCTTCATCAGTTTGACAGCACACATGCTGCAAATACTCGCAACACAACGAAATACAAAAACAAGTTGCAAATTCTCAAAAAAAAATTTTGTATTGATTACCATTTGTATAACAGGGACGTGCGGTCAGGGTAGGCAGGGTAGAAAGTGCCTCACCAAAGGAAATGTTGACATTACATTTATTAATTCCAAGAGCTTTATTAATTCACCACATTATTAATTGCATTAATTTTATTCCAAATATTATTTTTTTAACAAAAATTTTCAGGAATACACATAATATACTCATTTTGCCATTGTTTGCTCCTAAAAACCGTTGTTTCATGCAGGAAATTCAAAAGCCATGGCCATTGAGGCAGAGGTGAGCGGTGCCTCTTTGGTCCATAGAACGTAGTTTATGTAGGTTTGCGCATGCGCAGTCAGTTCTCATGCTGTCTTGAATTATCAACATTGAGGCAGAGACCGAGCTTGCTTCATGTCACGTGATCTACTCGCTCTCACTCAATCCGCGCGCTTCCCGAATACTAGCATCTAGTATACTTGCGTGTCGGTGTGTGCGCCTAGCAGTTTGTAGGAGCGAATAAGCTGTTTTTGTACTTTAAAGCTGTACTGCTGACGCAATGTTTTCTGACTGTAGCCTGGTGCGCCGTCACCAGACCAAAAGTGTGTGTGTGTGTGTGTGCGCCGTGGCTGTCTGTGCGCGTTTGCGCATTTTGATGGAGTGACTGCGCCGCCTCCTTCTCTGTGTCCCTCACAAAACATTTGTTTGTTGTATAAGTCATAAGATAGATGTGTCCATTAATTTGATTATTATATTTGATTGTGCATTAGCCTCACATGACTGACTTTGCTGAATGCAGGCAGCGATCTGATGATGCCTGATATGAACTTGGGTTGCTAAATTAACTGAATGAATATATGAACATATATTCCACACATTGATAGGTCACAGCCTACCCATGACAAGATTTCACTGCACGTTACTGTTGTATAACCACAGTTGTATAAATACCATGGTTAAACTATGGTTAGAGTAGTAAATCCATGGTTAATTTGTGCATGATTACAGTAACCATTTTTTGGTTTGCTTTTTTATATAATAAATGTATGTATTAATTAATTCATTTCAATAGTAAAACCATAGACTATGTTTAGTTTTTGTAAGGTAAGTTGTAAAATAAGTTTGCCAGCTTACATAACTGTTCACAGTTACGGTAATTCTGTATTTAGTTAGCTTATTTAGGCTAATAATATCCACACACACACAAAAAAGCTAAGTAATCGTATGACCAGGATTGTTAAAATAAACAAAGATCTTTTCAGAGCAAACATTGATAAATTATGCCCCAGCCATATTTGTCTCTTTACGGTTCCCTTAAATATTTCCGATGTCATCTGTGTTTTTTGCAGCACATTTCTTTGTTTGTTTGTATTGTGAGTATTTGCAGCACGTGTTTTCAAACTGATGAAGATGTTTTCATAAATTGCAGGTATTTTTGTCATTTGCAGCATGTTTATCTCTCTCGGCCACCGTAGCAGGTCCTGTTGGGGTATATGGGTGTGTTTGTTTTGGTGCTAAAGACTCGGTTCAGGCCAGACGCAGGCTGAAGCACAATAATAATCGAATCATTACTTTGTACCCACCTTCTCACTACATGCTGTTCTGTTGTCAAACACACGACGATGGTGCTGCCACTGACATTTACATTCTCTGTGTGAGTATTGCTATGACTCCTGACCCCGGGGTCCTACGAGGAGCTGGTAGCTGCCTCAATTGTGCCTGTAGCGGTAACCATAATGATCATATACAGGTGCATCTCAAACAATTTGAATGTCATGGAAAATAATTCAAAAAAGCAAACTTTCTTATATTCTAGATTCAATGCACACAGACTGAAATATGTCAAGAGTTTTTTGTTTTAATTCTGATGGTGATCTACAGCTTAGAAAAATGAAAAGTAGAAAATTAAGTACTCAATACTTGGTTGGGGCTTCAGTTTGGCGTGGCATGAAGGTGATCAGCCTGTGGCACTGCAGAGGTGTTATTGAAGCCCAGGTTGCTTTGTTAGTGCCCTTCAGCTCCTCTGTATTGTTTGTCAGATGTTACTTATCTTCCTCTTCACAATACCCCATAGAGTCTCTGTGAGGTTCAGGTCAGGTGAGTTGGCTGGCCAATAAAGCACAGTTATATCATGGTCAGCAAACCACTGGGAAGTGGTTTTGGCACTGTGGGCAGGAGCTAAATTCCTGCTGGAAGAGGAAATCAGCATCTCCATAAAGCTTGTCAGCAGATGGAAGATGAAAGTGCTCCCAAAAATCTCCTGGTAGATGGCTGCATTGACTTTGAACTTGATAAAACACAATGGAGCAACACCAGCAGACATCACAGCTCCCCAAATCACCTCTGACTTCAGAAACCTCACACTGGACTTTTCATTCTGTGCCTTTCCAGTCTTCCTCCAGACTCCAGACATTGATTTCCAAATGAAATGCTAAATTTACTTTCATCTAAAAAGAGGACTGTGGTCCACTGAGGAACAGTCCAGTACTTTTTCTTCTTACCCCAGGTGAAATGCTTCTGTTGTTTTTTCTGGTTCAGGTGTGGCTTGGTTCTAGGAATGTGAAGGCTGTAGCCCTTTTCCTGAAGACGTCATAGTGTGGTGACTTGATGGTTGCTTGTGCACCTTTTCCTACCACACCTTTTCCTTTTAGTAAACTGTCTATGAATATATTTTGATACAGCACTCTGTGAACAGCCAGCCCTTTCAGCAATGACCTTCTGTGGCTTAACCTCCTTGTGGAGGGTGTTGATGATCGTCTTCTGGACAACTGTGAAGTCAGTCTTTCCCATAATTGTGGTTGCATGTTCTAAACTAGCCTAGGAGGTACCCTGTATTTATACTCAAAATTAATCAAACTATTCAAGCTCAAAATAGAATATTCAAATTTTTGAGATACTGATTTTTTTATTTTCCTTAGCTGTAAGTCGTAACCATCAGAATTTAAACAAAAAAATATTGAAATATTTAAGTTTGTGTGCAATGACTCTAGAATATGAGAAAGTTTGCTTTTTTGAATTAATTTACAAAAAATAAAGACCTTTTCTATGATATTCAAATTTTTTGAGATGCAATTGTACTGTCATCTATGACTGAGCTGGTGATTTTTCTGGACTGAAAAAATTTGACTGCTGGACAGCTTGGTCCCCCCCAGTTAAAAAATCCCATCTGTGCCCCTGTATGAGTCATACGGCTACCTAAGGATTGGTTTAACTTTCTCGGTTAACTTTCTTTAACTGTTCCATCTTGTCAGTTTCAGATTTCCAAGTTCACTTTGAAGTTTCTTCTCTTCCTCCACCATCCACTTTTAACCAAGACTGGGGTGTGCAGTGCCATGGAAAGGAAGCAGAGAGAGGTTGACCAAACATCCAGCCAAGCCGGCAGTGCTTTACACAGCTACTGATCTGCTCTCCACGGAAAAACAGTTCTGGAAGATTGAGTTGGACAGGGTTCACAGGGGTAGCTTGGGCAAAGAACAGACAAGCTATCAAGGCATTCTCGTGCTACCTGGCCTTCCAATGAACGTTCTCCAGAGATGGAGAGCGCCTCAAGAAAGATGACATGGCTATTCTTCAAACAAACTGAAAACATATATCAGATCTTTCCAGTAAGAAGTTATTAACTTATTGAGTTATTAACACACATTGTCATTACAGATGAGGCTCTACCGACAGGAGAAAGAAAATGCATTTGGGATTTAAGATTTGAGAGTCTCATGTGCATTTGACCTTTCCTCTTTAAATCTCTCTGGAGCCACTGTCCCATCTCTCATGCTCAAGGCATTCAATATGACACTCTGCCTTCATGCATAAAGGATGCCTTGTCAAGGTCAATCTCAAAACATACTTTCAGGAAAAAAATTAAATAAAATAGTGGGTGTTGAGATCTTCAGGTTAACAGATCGATAAATTAATATTTTGAAGCTAACCTGTGGAATACTGGTGGATAATACGTGTGAAGAACAGGACTGCCTACAGGCTTGAACTATAGAAAATGCAGTTTTGTGGGGAAATGAAAAAAAAAAAATTTTTTTATTTATTATTATTATTATTAATATTTTACAGTGTACATTACTTTTTGCATCACGTTTAATTATGTGCAAGTATGCATAGATATGCAGTAATGTACAGCTCTCAGGTTAGTGGAAATATGGTTTTAAGAGGGATTCACAGAACCAACACAATTATAATGGTTTGTACAATGCCATGGATCTGGCCAGTAATAGATATGGCACTTTAAAATTCGTACAGGCTTACAACAACACCATATTTTAATCCATCCCTGATCATATGACCCATATAAAGGAAACTTGTGTAAAATCATGCAGCGAATGGCACGAAATGTGGAAGTGCCTTAAGAAATGAGGTTTGAAGATTGAGCATGTCCTGTCCCAGTACTTGTTCCTTGGGTAATTGTGTGAAGTATTTGACAAGCTTAATTTCTCTCTCAAATGACTTTTATGCCTGACTGGGTTCATTCTCCATGATGTCATTTTTTGTGTAAAGTGAACAATGAGCTGGATCTAGTCCTCTGCGCCGCTCAATCGCAAGTCCCCAGAATTTGTCAATAGGAACGGATATTATCATCAGTTGGAATAAAGAACATTATTATGACAACAGCAATCCAAGTATGGCGGACATCTGTGGAGGTATGACTGATATGTTCTCGGCACATGTACAACACACGTCTTATGGATTTCATTAAGGAGCCGGACGGGTAGTGATACGATTATGCACTAAATTGGTTCAAACAGACTTGTTCTGGCTCTAAGTCCTCTGAATGATGAGAAATTGTCTTCTTAAAATTTAAGGCAACAAGGAAACAAACAAATCCTTGACATTTACATAAATTCTGACTGTTTGAATCATGCTCGGGTTGACAGTAGCACATCTGTGGGGAAGAAAAAGTCAGCCTAATGGCTTCAGTAAAAGCTACATTAATACAATTACGCAGCAGAAGACTGTTATCACCTTCTTACTGCATTTACAAAAAAGCTGTCTAAACCTTTAATGTACTTTTATGTACTTTAACAATTAATGAGGCTTTTTAAGAGTATTTTGGCTTAATATGCACAGTTTAGCACTTAGACGCAATTATTTGGGCTTTTTTGTGTCTAACATCTAAGTGTGGATTTTATAATGCAAAAAGCAAGATTTGCTACAGAAACTATTGAATAAAACAAAGCCCAGCAAATAGAAGAAAGAAAGGATACAAAAAACAGTATTCACTTGCTGTTTGCTTTTAAATGGATGGAAAATGTTCATACATAAGTTGAAGAGAAAAAAAAAGGCTAGTCATTTAACTGCAAAATGGAAACAATCAATAAGTTAATTTTTACTGAATTAAGTAACAGCAGGATAGAGAACAGCTTCTCATTTTCTTAGGTATTGATTATAATTGGTTGACTCCAACAGGTCTGAACACACTCACTGCTGGGGGTTCATCACTGCACAGCAATATAAAAGATTTCTTCTTGGGTGAATTAAAACAAACAAAATAATAGCATTAGCTTGCCTACTGGTTTAAAGCATAGTTTCAGATATAGTTTCTTCTTTGCTCAGAAACTGATGTTACAGAAATCATAATCTTGCTCCTCCACTTAACCCCAGCATGCTCCAGGGAGACTGCATCTGCAGTTAGCACACTCTAAATCAGTTTGAATGAAAGCTATTTTCTAAATAATAAATAATTAAGCAAAGCAACAGGGAAGCTTGGAGCCATTGCAAATTCATCACTCTAATCATTCTAATTAAATCACATTGAGTAAACATATTTGATTTGGAGTTACATCGGTGCTATTAGCATGGTTGTGTTTTTATTAATTGTGTTATAATTATAATAAGGAATAGCATTATTTCAGTTTTCATGCCTTTTTTAATTAAAATAACTTAGCCACTTTTATCCTGCACCACCAACATTGTCATTTAAGTAAAATTCTCAGGTCATTTCAGAGATTCAGAGAGAGAAAAAAAAGTTATTTTAAGTGATTGGGGAAAATAAACAACATTGCTGTTTTATGGTATTTCAGATCAAATAAATGCAGCCTTGGTGAGCATAAGAGACTTTCAAATACAGCAATTCTGAAATTGGGCTTTGGAGACTCCTGGTGTTCTTGTCAGGGTTCTGTCACTTCAGTCTAGTGTTATTCATGGTTTTGTGACAGAGCCCTGATACTCTCCTCATGTCATTGTTTTCATGTGAGCACGCGGCTTCGAGACTGCTCGAGCCGTGCACTCTTGTCTGCGTGTCCTGTTTCTTGTTGGATCGTGGTTTTCGGATCCCAACACTCATGTTTTGCTGAGTTTCGGTTTCGTGTCGGGGACTGGACACTCGCGCTCCATGTTCTGTTCTGTCAAAGTGTTGTCTTGTATTGTTGCACACAGCTCGAGTTATCGGCTGTGTGCTTTCTTGTTCTATTTTGTCTTGTGCTGTCGCACGCAGCTTAGTTTTTACTGGCTGCGTGCTGTCTTGTGTAAACACGCGGTTTATGAGCTTGCTCATTAGCTGCGTGTTTGTGTCTAATTCAAGCACATGGTTTGTGATTTGGTTTGCTGGCCATGTGCTTGTTTTTGTTTTGTGTGAGCACATGGCTTTTGTCTTATTTCCTATGTGCCATGTGCTCTCGTCAATTGTCTTGACCCCACCCATCTTGTTACCTGGTTATTGATGTAATTTTCCCCACATGTGTTCCCTCGTTACCCTCATTAGCTCCCTATTTATTGTCCTTGTGTTTGCAGTCTGGTTGCTAGTTTGTTGTTGAATATTTGTCTTTGCTTTGCCTTGCCTTGTCAGTCCAGATTTGTCTGTTTCCCCTACGGGGTAGTTTTTGTTTGTTTATTTTATTATTACTATTAAAGAGCCCTTCTCTCTGCATCATTGAGTCCTCGCCTCACCCTCTATCCGAACCCTGACAGTACGAACTAGCCACTATGAGGACTCATTGGAAGATAGGTTTGCACCTTCCACCAGCCTCCACTCTCTCCAGCACCCACTATCAGCACATGCTCCAGTTTAAAACCTTGATCTCTCTCCATCAACAAGGGACTGATGTGAGGGATTTTGCCCTGCAGTTCAGTGGTACTGCAGAGGGATTGGATTTTAATGACGCGGCCCTAAAGGACCTCTTCAATTACGCCCTTGATGAGCCTCTCAGCTGGTGTAGAATGAGGGGGCTGGACCACCTGTCGTTTGGGGAATTTGTGGAGTTCGTGGCAAGTTCCCCAGCTAAGGAGGCTGCAGTGCTGCCTGTGGTGCCCGTCAAAGCTGCAGTTCCCCCTATGGTGGATGAAGGAGCTGCAGTACCCCCAGGGGTGACTTGTGACACTGCAGAACCCCTAGAGGTGGCCGAAGAGACTGCAGCACCTCACTCTCGTAGACGGAGGAGGGGAAAGAAGAGGAATGGCTCTGCCACGCCAATGCCAGAGGAGCCTGATGAGGCTGCAGCGCCCCCAGAGGAGCCTGATCAGGCTGCAGCGCCCCCAGAGGTGCCTGATGAGGCTGCAGCAACCCCAGTAGTGGCCGACGACATTACAGTGCCCCAGTCTCGGAGACGGAGGAGGAGGAGAAAGGCTTCCTCCATCCCACATGGCCCAGAGGCCATTCAGGAGCCCACTGCTGGCCTGGAGGCCATTCCAGTCATGCCCAAGCTCCTTGCCCTGCCGGCGCCGCCAAAGTTCCTTGCCCTGATGCCGGCTCTGTCTAAGCTCCCTGCCCTGATGCCGGCTCTGCCCTTGATGAGTGCCTTGCCGGTTTTGCCCTTCCTATCTGTCGGGGTCCCTGTTTGGCTGGAGGCCTCCTGGTCTCTCTGTCTGGTTCCACCCTGCTAATCTGCCGGGGTTCCTGTTAGGCTGGATCCTCACTGGTTCGTCCCTCCGGCTCCGCCCTGGTCTCTTTCAATAACTGCTTGGGTTTTCCTGTTGCTTGGCTGGGCTCCCTTCCCTCCCTCCCCTTTTTTTGTCTGTATTTTGATTTCCATTTCTTGTGTTCTGTTGTGTACCAGGCTTGGGTTGCCATGCCTGTGCTGTTTTGTTTTTGGGTGTTCCTCGTTAAGGACGCCAGGTGGTGTCCCTTTTGAGGGGGGCTAGTGTCAGGGTTCTGTCACTTCAGTCTAGAGTTATTCATGGTTTTGTGACAGAGCCCTGATACTCTCCTCATGTCATTGTTTTCATGTGAGCACGCGGCTTCGAGACTGCTCGAGCCGTGCACTCTTGTCTGCGTGTCCTGTTTCTTGTTGGAGCATGGTATCTGATCCCGGCACTCATGTTTTGCTGAGTTTCGGTTTCGTGTCGGGGACTGGACACTCGCGCTCCATGTTCTGTTTTATTGTGGTAACGTACGGTCTCAAAGTGTTGTCTTGTATTGTTGCACACAGCTCGAGTTATCGACTGTGTGATTTCTTGTTCTATTTTGTGTTGTGCTGTCGCACGCAGCTTAGATTTTACTGGCTGCGTGCTGTCTTGTGTAAACACGCAGTTTATGAGCTTGCTTATTAGCTGCGTGTTTGTGTCTAATTCAAGCACATGGTTTGTGATTTGGTTTGCTGGCCATGTGCTTGTTTTTGTTTTGTGTGAGCACATGGCTTTTATCTTCGTTCCTATATGTGCCATGTGCTCTCGTCAATTGTCTTGACCCCACCCATCTTGTTACCTGGTTATTGATGTAATTTTATTAATGTTCCCTCGTTACCCTCCTCATTAGCTCCCTATTAATTGTCCTTGTGTTTGCAGTCTGGTTGCTAGTTCGTCGTCGAATATTTGTCTTTGCTTTTCTTGCCTTGTCAGTCCAGATTTGTCTGTTTCCCCTACGGGGTAGTTTTTGTTTGTTTATTTTATTATTACTATTAAAGAGCCCTTCTCTCTGCATCATGGAGTCCTCGCCTCATCCCTCTACCCGAACCCTGACAGTTCTATCTAAAATGCTCTGTCAAAAATGTTTTGATTTAAGAACTGTCACCAAAAATCATACAAAGCCAAATTAGCAGCTACAATAATTAACTTTAATTATAAATATAGGACAGACTTTCAAGTTCTGCTTGGACTCTTTTGGTGATGAACTGCCAGCAGCAGAGCATGTAATAAGTGTGTTAGCCAAATTCAAGTTTATAGTTACGTTTGTTGTCTACTTTATTATTGGCTCTAACCGGCATGAGTGCCATCCAATTAAAAACACAGAAATAGTTCAGCAGTCCAAATCAGAGGCTTACAAGCCAACTATTTTATCACACCAACAATAAAAATCTGTAAGTGTTATTTAAAAATAATCAAATACAAAAATAGCTGGTTCACTAACAGTTGTAAGAAAGGGTGCTTGGTCTAAAAAAAATAAATAAAAAAATAAAAATAAAAAAACACAGAAGCCCTGGCTTAGAAAGCTCTTCTCATGTCTTCAGGGGATATTCAAAGGCACACAGCCATTTCAAAGGTGTGCAGTCAAATACACTTGATCAAAGACTGAGATGACAAATGAGAAGACTCACTGTGATCCACAAATAAGATCAAACCAATTAGAGAGGTGAATGATCTGTGCTATTTTTATCACGATTTTCACATTATTCAAAATTAAACTTATTAATCACATACAGCCTCACTGTCCTCAGTATAAATATCCTGACTGGTTTTATTTGTACGCACATTGGAACTAAAGTAAGGATAAATCTGTGCAGTTCGGTAACATTCAAACAACAGTAAAAATCACACTCAAAATAGATTTGATGCCATCTGGAGCCAATATGAAGTGGCATGAAGTCAGCTTGTCCCTTTTCACTGGTAAACAGAAAATTATTCTAGACCAAATACTATGGACAACATTTTCCCGAAGCAGCATTTCAAGATTCAAGATTTTTATTTGTCAAATACATGGTTATATGGAGAGCATATGACGAGCAGCTAAATGTAAGTATTTGCATTTGCAATTCCCTAAAGATATCTACTGTATATACAGTACATAAACTTCCCCTAGCCAACAGAATAATATTTGTTTTTTAAGGTTTCACCAGCCTTATGTTAAGGCAGGAGACTCTCATGTTGTGAAGATCTGTCATTTTTCAAGTCTCTCCAGGTAACAAACATCTGATTGGCAGTGTGTTATGTATTCATTATAGTATCGACAGGCTGGGCAAGAAGGGAAAAGTCATCTGCTAACACAAGCCTTGGGTTAATCTCTGATAAGTCAATCTGAAAATCCAGTCAACCTTGATGAAAAGCACGTCAAACAAATGCTGAAGAGTTTACCTTATCCTCCCTGCAGACCTTTTTTTTTGTTTTTGTTTCCTTCGTCCTTAAAGTCTAATCGCATCTCCAAAATGGCACTTGGCATTCAATGGGCTAATGGGGATCAGGATGTCAGGTGCAGCTAGTGTCTCCCTTCAGCTCACCTGTCCCATAATTCAAATTCAAAAGAACACAATGCTTGAAGCAAGGACTTTTTCTGAAGCAAAGCCAGGCGAATGTAAAACAGACTGTCTCTCTCCAAAGCAGAAAATGGAGGAGAAATACGATGTTGAATTTTCACAGGATTTGGCAGTGCAGTCTTCTTGTGGACTTAGCTTTCTGTAGGAGACAAAATAATTTTAAACTAAAATTATAACTTTACTATACAGTACTTGTTTTTTTTCTAGGATCTTACAAGCAGTGTAAAGTACTAGGAAGGATGGATGGACAGAATAATAGATCGATGAGAAAGAATAAAATAGTGCTTTCAAATATACTATTTAAATATGTTCAAGATAGAGATAATTATTCTTAATAATATTATAATTCTCTAGCCATTCTATAAATGTTATACTTAATATGTACAGTACAGAACAAAAGTTTTGACACACCTTCTCATTCAAAGAGTTTTCTTTATTTTCATGACTATGAAAATTGTAGATTCACACTGAAGGCATCACAACTATGAATTAACACATGTGGAATTATATATGGAATTATATACATAACAAAAAAGTGTGAAACAACTGAAAATATGTCATATTGTAGGTTCTTCAAAGTAGCCACCTTTTGCTTTGATTACTGCTTTGCACACTCTTGGCATTCTCTTGATGAGCTTCAAGAGGTAGTCACCTGAAATGGTCTTCCAACAGTCTTGAAGGAGTTCCCCGAGAGATGCTTAGCACTTGTTGGCCCTTTTGCCTTCTGTCTGCGGTCCTGCTCACCCCTAAACCATCTCGATTGGCTTCAGGTCCGGTGACTGTGGAGGCCAGGTCATCTGGCGCAGCACCCCATCACTCTCCTTCTTGGTCAAACAGCCCTTGATGCCTTCAGTGTGACTCTACAATTTTCATAGTCATGAAAATAAAGAAAACTCTTTTTAATGAGAAGGTGTGTCCAAACTTTTGGTCTGTACTGTATTTATTTACTTAGTTACTTGGCTGCCTTTCTATTTTAGCGAGAAGGTCTAGAAGATCATCATATTTGGGCATAAAATATTATAATTCTTTATGAGAGAGAGAGAGAGAGAGAGAGAGAGAAGTTTTAAGCTACATTTGTCCACTTTCTTTCAAATTTTTCTACTTTATTTCCAATATTTAAAACCATAAAAAAAAAAAAAAACATTTGAAAATACAACCTTGAAACCTTATTAGGAAAAGAAAATTAAATCTAATTTGGTGGGGTCAAAACAAAGAAGTCCTGGAGTTGAAAACTGCTGCGGATATTTTGTGCTTAACCACTTTTATAAACCATGTTGAATTTATGCAGTTATTAATGAAAGTAATATATATATATATATATATATATATATATATATATATAAAAGAATGTTACATTTATGTAGTCATTAACGAAAGTAAAGTGAAGTATATATAAAATCTAAAAATAAAATAAAACACTAAAATAAATTGCATTACATTTAAAGTGGGCAGACATATACTTTAGAGTCAAGGGTCAAAGGTACCATATGTGTAAAGGTACACATTAAATCTTGTGCGTGGATAAACCAATTCTCTATTGATACATTCTCAACACTTCATCTGTTTATCCAAATGCATCTTGTATCTGAAAGCAACTAGCTGCCAGTGGAGATAGACTCCGCCTCCAGATTTCTCCCCCCTCCAGACTTCTTCTCCTGAGGTAAATAATAAAGAAAAAGATGCATTAGGTGGTGATCAATTATCAATGTCACTAGATGCAAGGGGAATTATTTTAATTAAGACATGTTTTTGAGAGTGCCTTCCAATCATTGTAGAGACAGCCATATGTTGACTGATGACAAAAAGCTGAAATTAATTAGTGCATAGGTCTTTAACTTCTGTCAAGCCAATGACCTCTTGTGAGCTGCTGAAAAGCATTATACAAAGCTGCCTTGGGTTTAAAATCTGGCCTCCAGAAATAATTTAGATATTTGGTAACATTTCAGTTTAGGGACCATTTCTCATTATTAACTAGTTGCTTATTTGCATGCCTGTTATTAATGTATTGGCTGTTTATTAGAATTTATAAAGCACATATTCTGCATGACCATAATCTCCCTAATCTCAATACCTAAACCTAACAACTACTGTACCTTACTAACTATTAATAAGTAGCAAATTAGGAGTTAATAGAGGCAAAAGTCATAGTTAACGGTTTGTTGATTGTGAGAACTGGACTTTAAAATAAAGTTTTATTTTTTATTATTAAATATGGTACAAAATATAATATGATATTTCTTATTTATTTATTCAATCAAATGTACTCTAAAAACACTATTGCAATATAAAGCATTACAATATAAAGAACTGTTTTCTATGTTAATGTTGTCAGGGTGGGTGGTGGAGGGATGAACTCAAATGCAGACAGTAGTCACAGCAACACAGTTTATTATACAAAAAACAGGAAAACAAAACCCACGAGGGGGCAAAACAAGGGCTAGACAGACGAAGGAAGACAAAACTAGACTAACACTGCACTTAACTAGACTATGACTAAAACACGATCAAACAATTACTTAGACAAGACTTGACAAAATCACAACTGGTAGCAACAGTAGACAATCTTAAACAACGTGACAATATTTAAACAATGAACCTACAAAGGGACAGAGAAACACACGAGGTTATAAAGGGAGGCTACTAATGAACACAACAGGTGGAACAGGTAAATCAATGAAGACAAAACTAGGGTAACAAGGGGGGCGGGGCAAGGGAACGAGACAACGCAAGCACATGGCCCAAACAAATGGCCATGTGCTTGCACATAAAACATGGGCCTGTCATGATCCTGCCACAAGACTAGAGAAAAATCAGAGACAAGAAGGCAGAATCATGACAAATGTTTTTTTTTTACAATGTAATGTGGTCCTGTGATGGTGAAGCTAAATTTTCAGCAGCTATAGTACAACTCCAGTCTTCAGTGTCACATGATCCTTCAGAAATCATTCTAATATACTGATCGGCAGCTCAAAAAATAAAATAAAAAAAACATTTATTATTATTAATGTTGAAAAAAAAAAAGGTTGTCCTGCTTAATATATTTTGTGTAGACTATGATATTTATTTTCAGGATTCTTTGACAAATAGAAAGTTCAAAAGATTATCATTTACACTATTTGAATATATACATATTTTGTAACATCGTAATATTATAAATGTCTTTAGTGTCACTTTTATATCTTGCTATCATGATTGATAAATTAGATTCTTTCTTTTATTCCAAAATATAAATAAATAACAACATTCTGACCCCAAACATATAACTGGTAATGTAATATATGTTTTTGAAGTAAAAGAACCAATGAAATATTGACTAAAACTAGTTATAGCTGAAGTTCAACACAAACCCCCCCCCCCCCTCCCCCGCCTTCTATTTTCATTTTTTTTTTTAATTATTTTGAAATAATTCAATAATTGGTGAACCTGCTGCTGTGCCAGACCCTGTAGTGAAGACTCTTGAACTATAATACAGCTGAGATGCCATCTCACCTGAGCATTTTAAGGACGTCTGTAAGGGTCGAAACAAGCGCATCATACTGAGCACACTGCAAATACACTAATGCTGCTGAAGTCAAAATCCCCCGCAGATTCTGCAAATGCAAAGGCACTTGTGTTGGTTTAGATTTAAGTGTCATGTAATTGGGCCCTCTTGTTTAGCCATAATCGTCCCTATCATAATCAGTTTCCCTCTATTCTCTCAACTACTGATGGCTCTAGCACTCCCATCATGATTACATCTCTCATCTTTTTGTCAGATGACTCAGATTTAACATCTCTAGAAAGAGAGTGGGTGTAGTCTGCATCTATTTCCACCAACCTATTAATGGTAATGATGGGAGCAAAGCCTTGTCACAGAGTTATCAGGAGGTGTGGATTGACCTACAATGACAGTGTGTCTCATTTGTCAAGCTGGCAGGGAATATAGAATTATAAAGCTAATAGAAACGTTTTGAGTTTGAAGACCTCCATAAACTCTCGTGTGCTGGAGGCAGAATAGACTGAACCCCTGTGGAGACGTAGGTGGAAGAAAAATCTCCCATAGGTGAGCCTTACCTCACAACCTTGTTTTAATTACGCAGACCCCCCAGAGAATGAAGCCCACCGTACTTGTGATTCCAGATGACACTCAAAGCTTTCAGAAGTCAGAACAAACGTTTTTTGGAGCAGTCACCAATGAATATATTTTTAGGGATCTGACACTAAGAACTCTGTCTTGTCTTGCTGTCATAAACTATCCCAAATTTAGCCCAAGATCCTCCTGGTAATGTGCAGGAGTTTGATCGCCTGCTAATATACCTTGTGCTGCAATCCAACCGCATTTAGCATCTCCAAACACACTGATATCAATCTCAGATGCCTTCTGAGACATCTCACCAGGATTTTCACTCATCAGATGGATCATATGCCAGTGCACTTAAAAGGAAAGCACACAATGGAAAGACGTGGGGCTCAATCGCACCTCAGAGCCCTGCTGAGATGATGGGAGGTAGGCATCAAAGAGCAGAAGGCCTGGCTGTGCCTGTTCTTTCTCTGGCCTCCCGTGGTGAGAAAATGCTCCCTTTACTGGGAGCGAGGCAGATGAGGGAGGGTGCAGCAGGGGTTGATGTCTATGAGCTGGCAGGAATGAAAAGTGCCACATCGCTGAAGAAGCTGGCTGGCATGCATAATTAGCATCTTTCAGTTGAAGCAAGGGGAAACGTGAGCTCATTTTCAAAGCCTATTGTATGGTGGATTTACAATCTCACTTTATCCTGGTGGTCTTGGAGCACAGAGAATCGGGAGCCACACTGATCATATTGACTCTGCATTAAACATTCATGACCTTCAACATAATTGCATAAATGGTGTATTTCTTTTTATTTTGTTTTCTTTTCAGTTAGATGGGGTTTATTAGAGAAAATGATATCTACATATTTTTTGGAAAGAACCAGATGTGAGTGTGGCTTAAAGGGGTCATATGATGCAATTTCAAGTTTCCTTTCTCAATGGAGTGTTGCAAGCTGTTGTTACAATCTGAATAGATTAGATTCCTAAAGTTGCTAAGACTAAAGTCTCAAACCTAGAGATATATTCTTTATAAAAGTTAAGACTCGTCCACGCCCTTCTAAAATGCCTCATTTAAACATGCCCTCACATGTCTATGTTAGTTAGGGTTGGGTACCGAAACCTGGTGCCATGTACCTATGGAACCGGTATGCACCGAACCGAATAAGAATGCAGATTTCGGTGCCTCATTTCGGTGCTTCTTAAATGCCTTTAATCTGTAGACAGCAGCGGAGCAGCACGAGCAAACTCAAACAGAAACAGATGACGCAGGGTGTGTTTATCAATAGATTGTTAGAATATCTGTATCTGTGCAGTTCTTTGTCGTAAATACAGTTTACAAAAGGTCACGAGTGAGCAGTCGGTTTCCCATCTACTGTAAAGTTTTCGCTACATTCACCGCTCATCACACCACAGCTGTTTCCTCCAGCGAAAATGTAGCACTTAACACATATGAACGCATATTTTAATTACACTTATTTAAATATACTTAATTTTATTATATGTACTTCATACATACACTACTGTGCAAAAGTAGGCAGTCTGTTGTCAGACTGCTTGTGCATCAACAATCTCACTAGATTCTTATTAAAATTAATAGCAAAATCAGTGTTTGGAAATGTAAATTGATATTTCCTACTGACATACTACAGCAAAAGATATAAATAACTGGCATAAAACCCTTTTTTTGTACCTTAGACTGTACTTTACAAACAACATTATTTCTACTTTATTAAGAATGAGCATACAGTCATTCACAGAACTGATTAAAGACAGCGACAGACAGAACTCATTTTAACTGAATATCAGAGTGATTGACAGAGATACAGTAGAAACATTATGTGTGGTTTTGTGTTAAATAATGACCCAGATGATGAAATACATTTATTAGCCTTAAGAGTAAGTAAAGCTTGGGAAATAAGAGCATCCAAGGAGCATGTGAATGCTATGGATTTATTAAAAATCTTTTTAATGTCCTTTAATGTTATCCTTTTTAGGCTTTTTTAAAATTAATTTATTAATTTATTTTTATAGAAGTATAGGTTCTGGCACCGTTTAGGCACCGGTACCATTTTAAAAGTATCGAAGTGGCACCGGTATCATATCAAACCCAATCGCTGTAGTATTGTTGGTGCCGCTGTTGCCATGCCGTGGAGACGCTGTGTGCTTTGTTGTGAAAGCAAAACTACTTTGTTTGGTCTTCCAAAAGAGGGCACAACTAGAAATCAGTGGTTAAGTTGTATTTACAACACTGTTACAAAACAGTTCAAACTAATATTCATGTGTGCGCAACACATTTAACGGAGGACTGTTTCCTAAACACAAAATGTCGGCTGTTCTGACTCACAACCTGTAAGTATATTTTCATATTTAAAGAATTTGTCACTAATGATTCAAATGCGAGTTTTGAGCATTGTAGATTAGAGCTTTTTGTTCATTGTTTCTCCAAACACAAATTCAGATAAATCGTTTTATTTTTACGTTGCACGATATGCAACCCAGCGCCTAAAAAGGCAATATAAGTCATTATAATCCATTATAATCCATAATTATGTCTCCACTGGATGTTAAACCACATAAACACATTGCATTACACCAAATACATATAATAATGTTATTTTTACCAACTTCATTTGACCCCTTTAAACTAAAAGTTCATGAAGGTTAAATAAAAAGCCTATACTTTCAATAAAAAAGTGAAAGTGACATACAGCCAAGTGGTGACTTATACTCAGAATTCATGCTCTGTATTTAACCCATCCAAAGTGCGTGTGCACACTCACACAAACATACACTCACTCGAATCAGATATTAAACTGATAAGAACAGATAGTATACTTGATCTTAGCCAAAAGGCAGAGAAGCGATCTGTAACTGTGAACACAACTGTGAACGCCTGGCCCTAAGTTAACTTCCGGTCTGTGTTGTGTATATCGGTCTGGCTGCGGTGCCTACAAACGCAGTTAAAGTTAAGGTGATTGTGATGTGGGATGTGTGTCCCATACATTTATTTATTTTTGGAGACTCACCACGATTTTAAAACTAAACGATTTTCAAAAAAGGCTTTGTTGAATTAACATGAGCACGCACTGCACGTTTAAAAATAATAATTCCTTACATTTATATGTTTGAATATCAAAACGAAGGTAAACAATGAGTCCGCACACCAGAAAATGCTCCTTAGCAATTTTAATGATTGCTCACCACGTGTAACGTTTCGGGCCCAAGCCCTTCATCAGACATGAAAACAAGTGGGGAGACACACCTCCATATATACAGCCATGCATGATCACATGATCACATACATCCATGATTAATCACATGACCAATCAAGTTAAATTGCAATTACATCAGGAAAACAGATAAAAAATATATATATATACTGACATTTGTAATACAAAAATATATTAAGTTGCTAAGAGAAGGCCTGCAGTGCTTAAAGCATAGCCTAGAAAGTTTTTTAAAAATGTCTCTACCACTGTAGGCAGTCGTGATAGATGAGCAAGAATGAAGATACATAAGGGGTACCACAAAAGTGTGTTACATATATCATATATCAAGTCAGCAAAACGATAACACAACATTTACAATATTAACATAATTACAGGAGTTATTTACAGAAATGGCCTCAGGTCAAAGTCTTCATTCAACCCTTTTGGAGCTAAAGTGTCCAGGAAATAGATCCAGAGTGCTTCTCTTTTGAGTAGCAGACAATTAACATCTCCTCTGCGGGAGGGCTGTTTCACAAGTTCAATGCCGCAATATCTGAGAGAGGAAAAGTTATGAGAGGCTTGTGAAAAATGCACCGCTACTGGGCTTTTGATGTCATGGTTACGAATATTTGATCTGTATTCTGAGATTCTTGTTTTCAGTGGCCTGGTCGTTTTACCAACATAGGCCAAGCCGCATGGGCATTTAAGTAAATAGATAACATTCTTTGTGTTACAGGTGATCACACCTTTGATGTCATAGAGTTTTCCAGTGCGTGGGTGATTGAAGGTGGTAGTTTTATGTGTGAAGTTGCATTGAGGGCAGTTACCACATCTGTAATTCCCAAAGGGAATAGACTGCAAAGAATGTGGTGGAGTCAATGGTGGAAGATGCGCTCTCACCAACATATTTTTGAGATTAGGTGCTCTCTTGTACTTTCTAGGCTATGCTTTAAGCACTGCAGGCCTTCTCTTAGCCACTTAATATATTTTTGTATTACAAATGTCGGTATATATATATATTTTTATCTGTTTTCCTGATGTAATTGCAATTTAACTTGATTGGTCATGTGATTAATCATGGATGTATGTGATCATGTGATCATGCATGGCTGTATATATGGAGGTGTGTCTCCCCACTTGTTTTCATGTCTGATGAAGGGCTTGGGCCCGAAATGTTACAAGTGGTGAGCAATCATTAAAATTGCTAAGGAGCATTTACTGGTGTGCGGACTCATTGTTTACCTTTGCAACTACTTTTCTGCCCAGCACCCAGTTTTATTGTTTTGGATGTGCGTGCTGTACCTTTGAATTCTATTAAATATCAAAACGAGGCACAGGTGTTTTTATATCACTGTTTCTCTGAAGGAACTACTTGGATAAAGCAGCGTTTGTGAGCTCAGCGTTGCTTTTTTTATAGCCGTTACTGGGGAAACCTCTATTTCTCGCGCTTTAAAGCATCTTCTGCTTAACATTTCTTCTATTTTTTATTTTTAATAGTAAATCCCCTTTGTTTACCAACAAATAAAGTTTGCTTAATTTTCAATATTTAAATGAAAATCTAAATGAATGGTTTATGCCTTCATTTGATAACCAGAAAAATGTAAATACACAGAATTTCTGAGGGGGAAAAACATTTCATAAGGCTACTTTAGGAAAAATTTAATAAATAAAGTTGTTTTTATGCATTTAAATAATTACACATGCTAAAAAAAAATAAAACATATGGTGAAGAAAAAAAAAACATTTCACTGGGCCCTAAACATGTTTTTTATTTTTTACTTTTTATTTTTTACTTTTAATAAATTGCTTTGAACATGTATAAGTGTTATGATTTAAGTTAATTAGACATGCTTTTTATTAATACAATTAAATTTAACCATTAAAAATGAGTTGAGAAAAATTAAAACAGAAAAAAATGGAATCAAGAAAAATTTTAATGGAAAATGTATTTGGAAAAAATAAAACAGATTTTATAGGGCCTTAAAAAAAAAGTAAAGTAATAAGTAGTGAAGTTACTTTTCAAATAAAGTAACTAGTAAAGTAATCTCATTACAATTTACAGAAGTAACTAGTAACTAGTAACTAATTAATTTTTTTGAGTAACTACCCCAACACTGAACATAATAATCTGGGCCATTTAAAATTGTATGAATTATATAAAATGCAGTATATAATATAAATGAGAAGAACACTCACAAACACACATAGAACATACATACATATACAGTATATATATATATATATATATATATATATATATATATATATATATATATATATATATATATATATATATATATATATATATATACATATATATACATATTATTATTATTATTATTATTATTATTATTAATGTTAGTTCATATATATATATAGCTATATATATATATATATATATATATATATATATATATTTTTTTTTTTTTTTTTTAGTTATGTTGGCTTCACAGTCTCACCATTGCATTTAAAATTGAAATATATTCAAATTATGCTTTAATTCCACCAAATAGCAAGAATAAATATTTGGCATAAGAATGGGTCTTCATTTTTAAATCATCATTCGGCTTTGGGCACATCCCTATAATTACTAATGATAAGTGCACCTCCTGCTTCTAGAGGAACTAGTCTTACTCATTTGCTGTGCATGCATGTCCTTGACAGTATGCATAAAATATGAAGCTATTAAGAGTTGGTAATGAATCTGCTGAGTAAGATCTGAGCAAAGCAAAATGGTTTGGAATAATATCCCACAAAAGAACATGAAGTGGAGGAATAATTTGTGGATAATATTACAAGCAAACCTCTCAGCATAGGTGTTTTCTCCAGCATGTGGTTGCAGAGAATATCTAAGGTGAGTATATAATAAAAGGGGTCAAATGACGTTGCTAAAATTTTGTATTGTGTATTTGGTGTAAATAAATGTGTTTATGCGGTTTAAGGTTCAAAAATGATTTATTTATTATTTCCACATACTGTACATAATTTTATCTCCTCTATGCCCCGCCTTTCTGAAATGTGTTGATTTTTACAAAGCTCATCATTCTGAAAGGCGAGGTGTATGCTGATTGGCCAGCTATCCAGTGTGTTGGCCGAATACCTCAAGCTTGTGATGGAAGTGTTACGCCACTTACCATACTGTGATGCCGTGTTCCAGTGCTACGAGAGGCTTAACTTTTATAAAGAATATCTCTTTGGGTTTGAGACTTTAGTCTTTGCAACTCTAGGGATCTTATCTATTCGTGAACAGCTTGTAACAATCTAAAGAGAAATCTTGAAATCGCATCATATTACCACTTTAAACAACGAGGCCAAATTCATGATTAGGGTGGGGAATTAATAACAACAGAATGTCAGGAGGCCAGCTGAATGCCTCATCTAAACGATGCTCCTGGTGCAGGTCTAACGCTTTATCAAAAGTTTGCTTCGTTTTACATTCTGAAGTCTGATTTGTTATACTAAGACTTTTGCACCCAGGGAATTTTGCAAGTCAGGGAATTAGCATCCCCCTGCTCGCCGGAATAAAACTAGCACCAGCAGCAAACTAGTTTTTCACAATGACATACCAGCCATCAGAATATGCTACCAGCTTCAAAAAGAAAACAAAGTCAAATTAGTATTGACTGGGAATCCTGACAACATGTCCAGTTTTAATCTGCCTACTGCACGCAACAGCTGCATGTGTAGTCTGTGCCTTAATGAAGCTGCTCTAATAGAGGGGTAGCACATCCTGCTAAGCTCAATACGGCCATCAGGATGCGCTACCAGACTAAACAATGAGGTCAAATTCATATTTAAGATGGGGAATTAATGACAACAGAATGTAAAGAGACCAGTGTCATGCCTCGTGTGAAGGACGTTCCTTTTCATAGTCTAAAGTCTGCATCATTACACTAGGACTTTTGCACCCATTCAAGCCAGGGAATGATTACCCCCTGCTGGCTGGAATAAAAGTAGCTGCAGCAGGAAGCTCCATTTTCACAAATGGTCTTCCAACAGTGTACCAACCAGGCTCTAGCCTGCTTAGCTTTAGTGAGGAACCAGAATCTGCCTACAGCATGCAACAGCTGCATTCATATTCTTAATGATGCTGCTCTAGAGGGGTAGTCCATTCTGATAAGCTCAATACGGCCATCAAGATGCGCTACCAGCCTAAACAATGAGGTCAAATTCTTATTTAAGGTGGGGAATTAATGACAACATAATGTCAGGAGGCCAGTTTAATTCCTCATGTGAATGATGCTCCTTTTTACAGGTGTCGGTCTAAACGCTTTATCAAAAGTTTGCTTCTTTTTATATTGTGAAGTCAGTTTTGTCACACTAAAACTTTTGCACCCATACAAGTCAGGGAATGAGTACCCCCTAATGGCATGACTAAAACTAGCTCCAGCAGCAAGCTAGCGGTCCACAATGGCCTACCAGCCATCAATATGTTTTACCAGCTTCAAAAAGAAAACAAAGCCAAATTCGTAATTGAGGTGTGGAATTATTGACAACAGAATGTCAGGAGGCCAGTTTAATGCCTTGTCTGAAGGATGCTCCTTTTCACAGTCTAAAGCCAGCTTCATTACACTAGGACTTTGCAACCATTCAAGCCAGTGAATGATCATCCCTTGCTGGCTGGACTAAGACTAGCTCCAGCAACAAGCTACATTTTCACAAATGGTCTCCCACCAGTTGACAGACCAGGCTCTAGCCTGCTTAGTTTTAGTGAGGAACCAGCTTCTTGTGACTGCATGAAACAGCTGCATCTGCAATGGTTGCCTTTATGAACCTGATCTAATAGAGTGGTCACGCATCCTGATAAGATCAGTACAGCCATCAGGATGCACTACCAGTCTAAACAATGAGGTCAAATTCATATTTAAGGTGGAGAATTTGTTCTGTCACTGTCATTATGGTGCGCTGCGGAGCTTCTGTCATGAAAACAAATTCCTCGTATGTGTGAACATACCTGGCAATAAAGCTCATTCTGATTCTGATTCATTCTGATTCTGAATTAAAGACAACAGAATGTCAAGAGGCCAGTTTAATACCTCACGTGAACGATGCTCCTTTTTACAGGTGTCAGCTAACTCTTTATCAAAAGACTCTTTATTCTTTTTTTTACATTCTGAAGTCCATTTCATTATACTAAGACTTATGCACCCATGCAAGTCAGGGAAAAAGCATCCCACGCTAGCTGGAATAAAACTAGCTCTAGCAGTACAAACTGAAACTGTATAAGTGTTGGAGAGTCCTTGCCATTGTGCATTGCCAGTTTGACAATGCCTCCAACTTTACTGTGTTATTCTCCTTAACAGTCCACTGGGTACAGATGTTATCACTTAAAAACATGTATCTGAAGACAATCTAGGCCTGTATGTGCATGCAGCTACGTTAATGTATAGCATACACCCACTGGAATAAAGTGTCATGGGTCATGGTTCATTGTAGGGGGGCACTGCCAGCTGTCAGGCTATGGTGCCTTATGATGAATGGGCCTCATTGAGTACAAGCCTTTAAAATTTGATTGCAAGGGAAAGATAATATTCCTCTATCTTGAATCCCAATCGCTTGCTTTGTCAGGGTCATCTCACCCTTCAGTAAGCAGATGAGGACAATGGAACGCAGCAGGAGTCACAAGCTTGTCGGCTCTCAACCGTCACTCACTGCCAAATGGAACATGATGGGTAAAGAAACTAAATTAAAATAATCGATCTTCCACCACAAACACTGCTCTTAGATGGAATACAATAGAACATCATTATTACCTATGTTTCAACAAGTTAGTCATGAGAATATTAACATCAGTAATGGGCTAAAACGTCAGCATATTATGCAAATGCAGTCTGCTGGAGTCTTGTTTCAAAATGTAAGTTTATGGTTATTGAATATTAAAACTTTATCAGACAATTGATTGCTTACAAATAAGTGCATGCCCTGTGGGTAAGAACAGTCTAAGAGTGAATCTCGAATGGTAATAAGATGATCAGTGTGTCCTCCATGTGTCAAAGTGGAGTGAGGGGACGTTCACTGAAAACATCAATCACTTCTCCAGCGTAAGACTTTGATGAATTCTCATGCCCGTGATGAACTGAGCATGATTTGTAATACAGTACTCTCAAGACAAGAAAAGCTAAAGAAAATAACTTTCTTTTCAAGAATGGCTTTTTCAGCATCCATTGTCAGCAACCTTTAAATCTTTGCCATGTTTTCCATGAAGTGGATCAATGGCATCATCATCCTTCCCATTAACCTGCAGAAAGGACTCCATCACCCCTACGTCTCCCTTTTGACCCGGGCAATTGCCCTGAGATATATCCTTGTCACAAGATCCTGGGGTCATCTGAGATTTCTCCTTCCACAACTCCAACAGATAGGGAAGCCAAGCATATCTTGAAAATGTAATGCTTAATTGAAAATACAATTCCATTGTAATCTAGTTCATATATATAGATGTATGTTTGTGTGTGTGTACAGGCCTACTGAATTTTATAATTGCATGGTAAGCCGGTCCTATCCGGTTTCATCAAAGGCATCATTATGTCAAAGTATACATTATGTAAAAAAAAAAAAAAAATACTATTTTTATATAAAATGCTTTGCGATGTTTTTTGATGAAACTATAGAAGAAGCTTCCCATCCAGTATCAATCAATCACCACTGCTACTATCTTTATTAGTCATACATGCCCTAAAAGTCATAATATTGTATTTATCATATGTAACCACAGAACCCTCTACTGCATTAGGGAACTTTGCTGATGTACCATAGGTGCAGCAGGCGCAATGATAATACACAGCACCTGAAAATTAGGACTTTTTTCAGGTGCTGTGTAATATCATTGTTCCTGCTGTACCCATTGTATGACAGCAAATTTCCTTGATTATTGAGAATGAGAGTATAGCTACTATCATAATATCTGCACTGATGTCTTTTCCCTCATATAACTTAGTTGTCCATTAATTATGTTGATAATTTGTATTCAGCCACAAACAGGAGGTGTGTGTAGAATGTGTGTTAACGTTCAGATTTACATTTTACATTAGATTTAAATCTTCATGCATTTTTTTTCGTCCAGTGCTCATGTCTTAACTTTGCAATTTCTTTATTGCATTAGTTTTGAATAATAGTTTTGATTGAATATTTTTTTATTTATGAGTTAATCCTCTTTATTGGCTCATTTAATCTGTAAAAGAAAATTGCCTAATAATTCTGCACACCTGAATATTTTTTTTTTCTCTTCCAGCTGTCATGGACAATTATATATCACTCATGAATTATTAAATACAAAATTAATAGTAGTTATTAAGATTTAATAGTTAATATTATAAAGTGTTACAAAAAAGTTTTTGTAACACTTTATAATCAGGTATCATTTGTTAACATTAGTAAATGCATTAACTAACATGAACTAACAATAAACAATATATTTCCACAGAATTTTTAATGTTTGTTGATGTAAGTTCACAGAGCATTAACTAATGTTAACAGATAAAACAAAGTTTTGAATATTAACTGACATTAATACATGCTAAATAATTATTGTTCATGTTTATTAATATATTTAATGTTAATAACTGAAACCTTATTGCAAAGTTTAACTAAAGTTTTATTTATTGTTCTGTGTATGTGTGTTTCACAGTCTGGACGGTTTGGATTAACTCTTTAATTGCCCAGTTTTCCTGATGCCACTGGGGTGGTGTTTGCACTGATGGCTTGGGCC